>NC_041386.1:696678714-696767779 GCF_002162155.2 Triticum dicoccoides | reverse complement strand
ACACACACACATAGACACAGTCGAAACATTGACGATGATGCAGAGACTGGACCTAAATTCCTAGAAGTTGGATGTCGGTAGCCCCTTAGTCATAACATCAGCGAACTGTTGAGCAGTGGGAACATGCAATACCCGTATCCACCCAAGTGCAACCTTCTCACAAACAAAGTGTATGTCCAGCTTAGTATGCTTTATCCGCCGATGATGAACAGGGTTGGCAGATAAGTAGACACACTACAGGAATCAGGCACTTTGCCGTCTACCATGGCTGAACGCAAAGGCATGCCCCGCGGACGGCAAAGGCCTTTGTCGTCAGCCAGCAGACGGCAACAGGTCTGGCTGAATAAGCTACGACAAAGGCCTCTTTGCTGCCTGCTGGCAAACGGTGAAGATGCAAAGTCCTTTGTCGTCTGTTGGCAGACGACAAAGAGCCTGGACTGCACACGTGGCAGCTTAGGTCCATTAAAGGGGTTAACGGCGTGCTTTGCCGTCTGGTGGCAGATGGCAAACATCTTTGCATCTTTACCGTCTGCTGGCGGACGACAAAGATGCAAAGGTCTTTGTCGTCAGCCAGCAGACGGCAAAGCTGCCAAATAGGCCAGCCCAGTACATAGGTAGCTGCCACATGGCAGCTTTGCCGTCTGCTGGTCTGCCAGCAGACGGCAAAGTGGTTGTAGAGCCCCTGTTTTTTCTATTTTTTGTTCTTAAATTCATTCAATTTGACAGAATTTCACAGATATATATACACATTTCAAAATAAGTTCAACAAGCATACCAACAATAAGTTTCCAACAACATATCCAACATACAAGTTGCCAACAACATATCCAACATACAATGGTTTTCAACAACATATCCATACATACATATCCAAAAGAAGTTTCCAACAAGTTTCCATAAACAAAAAGGAAGCACACAGAGAAGAGTACACTCCATCAATGCAAGCTTCCTCATCTAAAGCAAATCTGCAAATTAGGAAAGATGAAAGTTAGAAGAAGAAGAAGACTAGCTAGAAGAAAAAGAAGAAGGAAAAGAAGAAGAAGAAGAAGAAGAAGAAGAAGAGTTTATCCTCTCTTTCTTTTTCTCCTCTCCTCTTCTTTATCTTCTTCTTCTTCTAACTAAGGTAGGTAAAATGCCATTTTTAGCTAAGCTAGGTAAAAATGCTAAGTGTGTAGGTCATTTTAGAGCTAAGCTAGGTAAATAGGTCATTTTGAAGCTAACCTAGGTAGTTATGCCATTTTTGAGCTAACAAGCATATTTATTCATTGTGGAGGACAAAATGGTATGTGTAGGTCATTTTAGAGCTATCCTAGTTAAAATCGGTCATTTTGGAGCTAGGGGTAAGGTTATTTTGTCATTTTTGAGGAAAATAAACTAATTATATGATAGTTTGGAGCTAAACCAAGGTTATTATGCCTTTTTTATCTAAATAAGCTAATTATTTCATAAATGAACTAGGTAAGCAAAGTATAGATCATTATTTAGCTATCCTAGGTAGTTATGTCATTGTTTTGCTAACTAAGCATATTAAGTCATTTAGGAGAAAAAATGCTAAGTATAGGTCATTTTGCAGCTATCCTAGGTAAAGTATGTTAGTTCAGAGCTAAGTAAGGTTATTATGTCATTTTTAAGGAAAATAAGCTAAGTATAGGTCATTTTTGAGCTAAGCCAGGGTTATTATGCCATTTTTTACGTAAGTGAGCTAATTATGTCATAAATGAACTAACTAAGCTAATTATAGATCATTATTGAGCTATCCTAGGTAGTTATGCCATTTTTTACCTAGGTGAGCTAATTATGTCATAAATGAACTAGCTAAGCTAGCTATAGATCATTATTGAGCTATCCTAGGTAGTTATGCCATTTTCTAGCTAACTAAGCATATCAAGTCATTTTGGAGGAAAAAATGCTAAGTATAGGTCATTTTATAGCTATCCTAGGTAGAATGTGTCATTTTGGAGCTAAGAAGGTTATTATGTCATTTTCGTGGAAAATAAGCTCAGTAAAGGTCATTTTGGAGCTAAGTAGGTCATTTCTTAAGCTAAGTATGCATTTGTTAAGCAAAACACTTGGGAAAATTTACCATCATCACGGAGGTGAAGGACCGGTCGGGTTTGCGCCAGTGCTAGACAGAGAAGGACCGGTCGGGGTTGCGCAAGTGCAAGACAGAGAAGGTTCGGTCGATGTTTGTCGGGAGGCATGTGATGACCCACAAGTGTAGAGGATCTATCGTAGTCCTTTTGATAAGTAAGAGTGTCAAACCCAACGAGGAGCAGAAGGAAATGACAAGCGGTTTTTAGTAAGGTATTCTCTGCAGGCAAAATTATCAGTAATAGATAGTTTTGTGATAAGGTAATTCATAACGGGTAACAAGTAACAAAGTAACTAAGATGCAGCAAGATGGCCCAATCCTTTTTGTAGCAAAGGACGAGCTTGTACAAACTCTTATATAAAAAAAACACACCCCAGGACATATGGGAATTATCGTCAAGCTAGCTTACATCATGCTCATATGATCCGCGTTCGTTACTTTGATAATTTGATATGTGGGTGGACCAGTGCTTGGGTACTGCCCTTCCTTGGACAAGCATGCCACTTATGATTAACCCCTGTTGCAAGCATCCGCAACTACAAAAGAAGAATTAAGGTAAACCTAACCATAGCATGAAACTTATGGATCCAAATCAGCCCCTTACGAAGCAACGCATAAACTAGTGTTTAAACTTCTGCCACTCTAGCAACCCATCATCTACTTATTACTTCCCAATGCCTCCCCCTAGGCCCAAACAATGGTGAAGTTTCATGTTGTCAACGCTCACATAACACCACTAGAGGAGAGAGAACATACATCTCGTCAAAATATCAAACGAATACCAAATTCACATGACTACTTATAACAAGACTTCTCCCGTGTCCTCGGGAACAAACGTAACTACTCACAAATAATATTCATGTTCATAATCAGAGGGGTATTAATATGCATTAGGGATTTGAACATATGATCTTCCACCGAATGAACCACCTAGCATCAACTACAAGGAGTAATCAACACTACTAGCAACCCACAGGTACCAATCTGAGGTTTTGAGATAAAGATCGGATACAAGAGATGAACTAGGGTTTGAGAGGAGATGGTGCTGGTGAAGATGTTGATGGAGATTGAGCCCCTCTCGATGAGAGGATTGATGGTGATGACGATGGCGACGATTTCCCCGTTCCCGGAGGGATGTTTCCCCGGCAGAACAGCTCCGCCGGAGCCCTAGATTGGTTCCGCCAAGGTTCTGACTCGAGACGGCGGCGCTTCGTCCTGAAAACTTCCTTATGATTTTTTCCAGGGCAAAAGACACCATAGAGAAGAAGATGGGCATCGGGGGCCTGCCTGGTGGCCCACGAGGCAGGGGGCGTGCCCAGGGGGGTAGGGCGCGCCCTCCACCCTCGTGGCTGCTGGGTGGCCCCCCTCTGGTGCTTTCTTCATCCAATATTTTTAGTATATTCCAAAACTGACTTTCGTGGAGTTTCAGGACTTTTGGAGTTGTGCAGAATAGGTCTCTAATATTTTCTCCTTTTCCAGCCCAGAATTCCAGCTGCCGGCATTCTCCCTCTTCGTGTAAACCTTATAAAATAAGAGAGAAAAAGCATAAGTATTGTGACATAATGTGTAGTAAAATCCCATAATGCAATAAATATTGATATAAGTGAATCTCATAATAGATTCATAAGAAAATTTAATTTTCTTCCTAGGAAAGTGTTCTATGCCCTTCCTTAACGGAAATTGGATTCTAATATTTCCTTCTTTCATATCAGTAATTAACCAATCGTTCTAAGGAAAGGTCTACCAAGAATGATAGGACATGTAGGATTGCAATCTATATCAAGAACAACAAAATCTACGGGCACATAATTCCTATTTGCAACAATAAGAACATCATTAATCCATCCCATAGGTTTCTTAATGGTGGAATCCGCAAGATGCAAATTTAAAGAACAATCATCAAATTCACGGATAGCACCCAAATTACACAAAGCATAGAATTCATAATCTTTAATCTTAATCTTAATAGTAGGTTCCCACTCATCATAAATTTTTCTAGGGATAGAAACTTCTAGTTCAAGCTTTTCTTCATAAGATTGCATCAAAGCATCAACGATATGTTTAGTAAAAGATTTATTTTGATTATAAGCATGAGGAGAATTTAACACGGAATGCAACAAGGAAATACATTCTGTTAAAGAACAATTATCATAATTAAATCCCAATAAATCTAAAATAGTTGGTTCATTGCTATGTAAAGTTTTGACCTCTTGAATCCCACTTTTATCATTTTTTGCATCTAGATCTAAAAACTCTGAATCATTGGGACGCCTTTTTACTAAAGTTGACTCATCTCCAGTACCGTCTTTATCAAGATTCATATTGGAAAACAAATATTTAATCGGAGTCACATCAATGACTTTTAGATCTTCATCATTATTATCATGAAAACTAGAAGAACACGCTTTCACAAACAAATCTTTTTTAGCACGCATCCTAGCGGTTCTTTCTTTGCACTCATCAATGGAAATTCTCATGGCTTTGAGAGGCTCATTGATATCTCGCTTAGGTCCAATAGATCTAAGTTTCAGAATCAACATCAAGAGATATTCTATCCATGTTCCTAGCGAACTCATCAATCTTAGGCAAATTTTCTTCAATCAAAGCATTGAAATTCTTTTACGAACTCATAAATTCTTTAACACTATTCTCAAAAATCAGAGGGCATCTTATTAGAATTACCATAAGAATTTTTGTAGGAATTAAGATAATTATTTGAGGAATTACTCGGAAACGACCTAGAATTAAAATTGCATCTATACGCGTTGTTACCAAAATTGTTCCTACCAACAAAATTCACATCCATAGATTCATTATTATTCTCAATCAAAGTGGACAAAGGAATATCATTAGGATCAGAAGAAACACTTTTATTAGTGAACATTTTCATAAGTTCATCCATCTTTCCACTCAAAACATTAATTTCTTCAATCGCATGAACTTTTTTACTAGTGGATCTTTTGGTGTGCAATTGAGAATAGTTAACCATAATATAGTCTAGGAGTTTAGTAGCTTCTCTAAAGTGATTTCAATAAAAGTGCCTCCCGCGGCCGAATCTAAAAGATTTCTAGAAGCAAAATTCAATCTAATATAATTTTTTTGTAAAATCATCCATAAATTCAACCATGTGTAGGGCAATTACGTATCATTAATTTCATCCTCTCCCAAGCTTGTGCAACATGCTCATGATCAAGTTGCTTAAAATTCATAATATCGTTCCTAAGGGAGATGATCTTAGCAGGAGCAAAATACATAGAGATAAAAGCATCTTTACACTTATTCCATGAATCAATACTTTTTTAGGCAAAGAAGAGAACCAAGTTTTAGCATGATCTCTAAGCGAAAACGGAAATAGCTTCAATTTAACAATATCATTATCCACATCTTTCTTCTTTTGCATATCACACAAATCAACAAAGTTGTTTAGATGGGTTGTGTCATCTTCCCTAGGAAGGCCAGAAAATTGATCTTTCATAACAAGATTCCACAAAGCGGTATTAATTTCACAAGATTCAGCATCGGTAGTAGGAGCAATCGAAGTGCTAATAAAATCATTGTTGTTGGTATTGGAAAAGTGACACAATTTAGTATTATCTTGAGCCATCGTGACAAACAATCAATAAAACACACAAGCACACAAGAAGCAAGCGAAAAGAGGCTAACGGAAGAGGGGCGAAGAAATGGCAAAGGTTTTCAAAAATCGTTTTAAAAGTGGGGGAGAGGAAAATGAGAGGCGAATGGCAAATAATGTAATGCGAGGGAGAAGAGTTTATGATGGGTACTTGGTATGGCTTGACTTGGCGAAGATCTCCTCGGCAACGGCGCCAGAAATCCTTCTTGCTACCTCTTGACCTTGCGTTGGTTTTTCCCTTGAAGAGGAAAGGGTGATGCAACAAAGTAGCATAAGTATTTCCCTCAGTTTTGAGAACCAAGGTATGAATCCAGTAGGAGACAACACACAAGTCACCTAGTACCTGCACAAATAATAAAGAACCTTGTAACCAACACGATAAAGGGGTTGTCAATCCCTTCACACTCACTCGCAAAGTGAGATCTAATAGAGATAGTAAAGTAAATATTTTTGGTATTTTTGTTGTATAGATTGGAAAGTAAAGATTGCAAAATAGTAAACGAGATTTAAAGAGATGCAATATAATGGAAAAGAGATGTAATGTAATGGAAAAGAGACCCGGGGCCATAGGTTTCACTAGTGGCTTCTCTCGAGATAGCATATATTACGGTGGGTGAACAAATTATTGCTGAGCAATTGATATAAAAGTGCATAATTATGAACATATCTAAGGCAATGATCATGAACATAGGCATCACGTCCATGTCAAGTAGACCGAAACGATTCTACATCTACTACTATTACTCCACACATCGACCGCTATCCAGCATGCATCTAGAGTATTAAGTTCATAAGAATGGAGTAACGCATTAAGCAAGATGACATGATGTAGCTATAGGGATAATCTCAAGCCATAAGATATAAACCCCATCTTTTTATCCTCGATGGCAACAATACAATATGTGCCTTGCTGCCCCTACTGTCACTGGGAAAGGAGACCGCATGATTGACATGGGAGAAGTCTTGTTATAAGTAGTCATATGAATTTGGTATTCGTTCGATATTTTCATGAGATGTATGTTGTCTCTCCTCTAGTGGTGGTATGTGAACGTCGACTACATGACACTTTTTTATGTCTTGAGCTTGCGTTGGTTTTCCTTGAAGAGGAAAGAGTGATGCAGCAAAGTAGCGTAAGTATTTTCCTCAGTTTTTGAGAACCAAGGTATCAATCCAGTAGGAGGCTCCTCAGAAGTCCCACGCACCTACACAAACAAACCAGAACCTCGCAACCAACACAATAAAGGGGTTGTCAATCCCTTCACGGCCACTTGCAAAAGTGAGATCTGATAGAGATAATATGATAAGATAAATATTTTCGGTATTTTTATGATATAGATTGGAAAGTAAAAGATGCAAATAAAAGTAAATAGTAAACTTATATGATAAAAGATAGACCCAGGGGCCATAGGTTTCACTAGTGGCTTCTCTCAAGATAGCATAAGTATTACGGTGGATGAACAAATTACTGTCGAGCAATTGATAGAAAAGCGAATAATTATGAGATTATCTAGGCATGATCATGTATATAGGCATCACGTCCATGACAAGTGGACCGACTCCTGCCTGCATCTACTACTATTACTCCACACATCGACCGACTCCTGCCTACATCTAGAGTATTAAGTTCATAAAGAACAGAGTAACACATTAAGAAAGATGACATGATGTAGAGGGATAAACTCATGCAATATGATATAAACCCCATATTTTTATTCTCGATGGCAACAATACAATACGTGCCTTGCTGCCCCTGCTATCACTGGGAAAGGACACCGCAAGATTGAACCCAAAGCTAAGCACTTCTCCCATTGCAAGAAAGATCAATCTAGTAGGCCAAACTAAACCGATAATTCGAAGAGACTTGCAAAGATATGAAATAATACATATAAGAATTCAGAGAGGAACCAAATAATATTCATAGATAATCTTGTTCATAAATCCACAATTTATCGGATCTCGGCAAACAAACAGCAAAAGTGTAATATATTGAATAGATCTCCAAGAACATCGAGGAGAACTTTGTATTGAGAATCAAAGCGAGAGAAGAAGCCATCTATCTAATAACTATGGACCCGAAGGTCTGTGGTAAACTACTCACGCTTCATCGGAGAGGCAATGGTGTTGATGTAGAAGCCCTCTATGATCGATTCCCCCTCCAGAAGATGGCCGGAAAAGGCACCAAGATAGGATCTCATGGGTACAGAAGGTTGCGGCGGTGGAAAAGTGGTTTCGTGGCTCCCCCTAATGTTTCTAGGGTATAAGAGTATATATGGGTGAAACAAGTACGTCGGTGGAGCTATGAGGGGCCCACGAGGGTGGGGCGTGCATACCCCCCTAGGCGCGCCGTCCTGCCTCCTGGACGCCTCGTGACGTTTTTTATTTCAACTCCAAGTCTTCTGATTTTCTTTCGGTCCAAGAAAGATCATCGCAAAGGTTTCATTCCGTTTGGACTCCGTTTGGTATTACTTTTGTGCAAAGCTCTAAAATAGGCAAAAAAATGTAAACTGGCAGTGGAACTCCGGTTAATAGGTTATTCCCAAAAATAATATAAAAGAGCATATTAAAGCCCATTAAACATCCAAAATAGATAATATAATAGCATGGAATAATCAAAAATTATATATACATTGGAGACATATCAATCATCAATAGGTAGTGGGTCATCAAGAACATTTTCTAACCTAGACAAGTTGTCTGTGTTGGGGAACGTTGCAGAAAACAAAAATTTTCCTACTCGTTTCACCAAGATCATCTAGGAGTTCATCTAGCAACGAGTCATAGGATGCATCTACATACCTTTGTAGATCGCGAGCGGAAGCGTTCAAAGAACGGGGATGATGTAGTCGAACACGACGTGATTCGAATCACCGGAGATCCTAGCACCGAACGGACGGCACCTCCGCGTTCAACACACGTACGGAACAGCCACGTCTCCTCCTTCTTGATCCAGCAAGGGAGGGAGGAGAGGTTGAGGGAGATGGCACCAGCAGCAGCACGACGGCGTGGTGTTGATGGAGCTGCAGTACTCCGACAGAGCTTCGCTAAGCGCTATGGAGTTGGAGGAGGTGTTGGGGAGGGAGAAGGAGGCAACCAAAGGCCAAGGACTCAAGGTATGAAGTCCCTCCTCTCCCCCACTATATATAGGGGTGCCAAGGGGGGGTGGCCGGCCCTAGGAGATCCAATCTCCTAGGGGGTGCGGCGGCCTAGGGGGGTTTCCCTCCCCCCCAAGGCACCTAGGAGGTGCCTTCCACTAGTAGGACTCCTCCCCTTTGGAAACCCTAGGCGCATGGGCCTTGTGGGGCTGGTGCCCTTGGCCCAAGCAGGCCAAGGCGCACCCCCTACAGCCCATGTGGCCCCCGGGGATGGGTGGCCCCACCCGGTGGGCCCCCGGGACCCCTCCGGTGGTCCTGGTACAATACCGATAACCCCGAAACTTGTCCCGATGCCCGAAACAGGACTTCCCATATATAAATTTTTACCTCCGGACCATTCCGGAACTCCTCGTGATGTCCGGGATCTCATCCGGGACTCCGAACAACATTCGGGTTACTGCATATACATATCCCTACAACCCTAGCGTAACTGAACCTTAAGTGTGTAGACCCTACGGGTTCGGGAGACAAGCAGACATGACCGAGACGACTCTCCGGTCAATAACCAACAGCGGGATCTGGATACCCATGTTGGCTCCCACATGCTCCACGATGATCTCATCGGATGAACCACGATGTCGAGGATTCTATCAACCCCGTACGCTATTCCCTTTGTCTATCGATATGTTACTTGCCCGAGATTCGATCGTCGGTATCCCAATACCTCGTTCAATCTCGTTACCGGCAAGTCACTTTACTCGTACCGTAATGCATGATCCCGTGACCAGACACTTGGTCACTCTGAGCTCATTATGATGATCCATTACCGAGTGGGCCCAGTGATACCTCTCCGTCATACGGAGTGACAAATCCCAGTCTTGATCCATGTCACCCAACAGACACTTTCGGAGATACCCGTAGTTTACCTTTATAGTCACCCAGTTACGTTGTGACGTTTGGCATACCCAAAGCACTCCTACGGTATCCGGGAGTTACACGATCTCATGGTCTAAGGAAAAGATACTTTGACATTGCAAAACTCTAGCAAACGAACTATACGATCTTGTGCTATGTTTAGGATTGGGTCTCGTCCATCACATCATTCTCCCAATGATGTGATCTCGTTATCAATGACATCCAGTGTCCATAGTCAGGAAACCATGACTATCTGTTGATCAACGAGCTAGTCAACTAGAGGCTCACTAGGGACATGTTGGTGTCTGTTATTCACACATGCATTACGATTTCCGGATAACACAATTATAGCATGAATAAAGACAATTATCATGAACAAGGAAATATAATAATAATGCTTTTATTATTGCCTCTAGGGCATATTTCCAACAGTCTCCCACTTGCACTAGAGTCAATAATCTAGTTACATTGTGATGAATCAAACACCCATGGAATTCTGGTGTTGATCATGTTTTGCTCTAGGGAGAGGTTTAGTCAACGGATCTGCTACATTCAGGTCCGTATGTACTTTACAAATCTCTATGTCTCCATCTTGAACATTTTCACGAATGGAGTTGAAGCGACGCTTGATGTGCCTTGTCTTCTTGTGAAACCTGGGCTCCTTGGCAAGTGCAATAGCTCCAGTGTTGTCACAGAAGAGCTTGATCGGCCCCGACGCATTGGGTATGACTCCTAGGTCGGTGATGAACTCCTTCACCCATATTGCTTCATGTGCTGCCTCCGAGGCTGCCATGTACTCCGCTTCACATGTAGATCCCGCCACGACGCTTTGCTTGCAACTGCACCAACTTACTGCCCCACCATTCAAAATATACACGTATCCGGTTTGTGACTTAGAGTCATCCAGATCTGTGTCGAAGCTAGCGTCGACGTAACCCTTTACGACGAGCTCTTCGTGACCTCCATAAACGAGAAACATTTCTTTAGTCCTTTTCAGGTACTTCAGGATATTCTTGACCGCTGTCCAGTGTTCCTTGCCGGGATTACTTTGGTACCTTCCTACCAAACTGACGGCAAGGTTAACATCAGGTCTAGTACACAGCATGGCATACATAATAGAACCTATGGCTGAGGCATAGGGGATGACGCTCATCTCTTCTATATCTTCTGCCGTGGTCGGACATTGAGCTGAGCTCAATTTCACACCTTGTAACACAGGCAAGAACCCTTTCTTGGATTGATCCATATTGAACTTCTTCAATATCTTATCAAGGTATGTGCTTTGTGAAAGACCTATGAGGCGTCTCGATCTATCTCTATAGATTTTGATGGCTAATATATAAGCAGCTTCTCCAAGGTCCTTCATTGAAAAACTTTTATTCAAGTAGGCCTTGATGCTGTCCAAGAGTTCTATATCATTTCCCATCAAGAGTATGTCATCTACATATAATATGAGAAATGCTACAGAGCTCCCACTCACTTTCTTGTAAACGCAGGCTTCTCCATAAGTCTATGTAAACCCAAACGCTTTGATCATCTCATCAAAGCGAATGTTCCAACTCCGAGATGCTTGCACCAGCCCATAAATCGAGCGTTGGAGCTTGCACACTTTGTCAGCATTCTTAGGATCGACAAAACCTTCCGGCTGCATCATATACAATTCTTCCTTAAGGAAACCATTAAGGAATGCCGTTTTGACGTCCATTTGCCATATTTCGTAATCATAGAATGCGGCAATTGCTAACATGATTCGGACGGACTTTAGCTTCGCTACCGGTGAGAAAGTCTCATCGTAGTCAACCCCTTGAACTTGTCGATAACCCTTAGCGACAAGCCGAGCTTTATAGATGGTCACATTACCATCCGCGTCTGTCTTCTTCTTAAAGATCCATTTATTTTCTATGGCTCGCCGTTCAACGGGCAAGTCAGTCAAAGTCCATACTTCGTTCTCATACATGGATTCTATCTCGGATTTCATGGCTTCTAGCCATTTGTCGGAATCTGGTCCCGCCATCGCTTCTTCATAGTTCGAAGGTTCACCGTTGTCCAACAACATGATTTCCAAGACAGGGTTGCCGAACCACTCTGGTGCGGAACGTGTCCTTGTGGACCTTCGAATTTCAGTAGGAGCTTGATCAGAAGTATCTTGATCATTATCATTAACTTCCTCTCTAGTCGGTGCTGGCACCTCAGGAACATTTTCTTGAGTTGCACCATTTTCCGGTTCAAGAGGCAATACTTCATCAAGCTCTACTTTCCTCCCACTTACTTCTTTCGAGAGAAACTCTTTCTCCAGAAAGGACCCATTCTTGGCAACAAAGATCTTGCCTTCGGATCTGAGGTAGAAGGTGTACCCAATAGTTTCTTTTGGGTACCCTATGAAGACGCATTTTTCCGATTTGGGTTCGAGCTTTTCAGGTTGAAGTTTCTTGACATAAGCATCGCATCCCCAAACTTTTAGAAATGACAGCTTAGGTTTCTTCCCAAACCATAATTCATATGGTGTCGTCTCAACGGATTTCGACGGAGCCCTATTTAAAGTGAATGCGGCAGTCTCTAAAGCATAGCCCCAAAAAGAAAGCGGTAAATCGGTAAGAGACATCATAGATCGCACCATATCTAACAGAGTGCGATTACGACGTTCGGACACACCATTACGCTGAGGTGTTCCAGGCGGCGTGAGTTGTGAAACTATTCCACATTTTCTTAAGTGTGCGCCAAACTCGTGACTCAAGTATTCTCCTCCACGATCTGATCGTAGAAACTTGATTTTCCTGTCACGTTGATTTTCAACCTCACTCTGAAATTCCTTGAACTTTTCAAAGGTTTCAGACTTGTGTTTCATTAAGTAGATATACCCATACCTACTTAAATCATCAGTGAGGGTGAGAACATAACGATAGCCACCGCGAGCCTCAATACTCATTGGACCGCACACATCGGTATGTATGATTTCCAATAAGTCGGTTGCTCGCTCCATTGTTCCTGAGAACGGAGTCTTGGTCATTTTACCCATAAGGCATGGTTCGCACGTGTCAAATGACTCATAATCAAGAGACTCTAAAAGTCCATCAGCATGGAGCTTCTTCATGCGTTTGACACCTATGTGACCAAGGCGGCAGTGCCACAAGTATGTGGGACTATCATTATCAACTTTACTTCTTTTGGTACTCACATTATGAACATGTGTAGCATCACGTTCAAGATTCATAAAGAATAAACCATTCACCATAGGAGCATGACCATAAAACATATCTCTCATAAAAATGGAACAACCATTATTCTCAGATTTAAAATAGTAGCCATCTCGAATTAAACGAGATCCCGATACAATGTTCATGCTCAAAGCTGGCACTAAATAACAATTATTAAGGTTTAAAACTAATCCCGAAGGGAGATGCAGAGGTAGCGTGCCGATGGCGATCACATTGACCTTGGAACCATTCCCGACGCGCATCGTCACCTCGTCCTTTGCCAGTTTCCGCTTATTCCGCAGCCCCTGCTTTGAGTTACAAATGTGAGCAACTGCACCGGTATCAAATACCCAGGAGCCACTACGGGCACTAGTAAGGTACACATCAATTACATGTATATCACATATACCTTTGGTTTTGCCGGCCTTCTTATCCGCTAAGTACTTAGGGCAGTTCCGCTTCCAGTGACCGCTTCCCTTGCAATAAAAGCACTCAGTCTCGGGCTTGGGTCCATTCTTTGGCTTCTTCCCGGCAGCTTGCTTGCCGGGCGCGGCAACCTCCTTGCCGTCCTTCTTGAAGCTCTTTTTACCCTTGCCTTTCTTGAACTTAGTGGTTTTATTGATCATCAACACTTGATGTTCCTTCCTGACTTCTACCTCCGCTGATTTCAGCATAGCAAATACTTCACGAATGGTCTTTTCCATCCCCTGCATATTGAAGTTCATCACAAAGCTCTTGTAGCTTGGTGGAAGCGACTGGAGGATTCTGTCAATGACCGCATCATCCGGGAGATTAAATCCCAGCTGAGTCAAGCGGTTATGCAACCCAGACATAGTGAGTATGTGCTCACTGACAGAACTGTTTTCCTCCATCTTACAGTTGAAGAATTTGTCGGAGACTTCATATCTCTCGACCCGGGCATGAGCTTGGAAAACCATTTTCAGCTCTTCGAACATCTCATATGCTCCATGTCTCTCAAAACGCTTTTGGAGCCCCGGCTCTAGGCTGTAAAGCATGCCGCACTGAACGAGGGAGTAGTCATCGAAACGTGCCTGCCAAGCGTTCATAACATCTTGTTCTGCAGGGAGAACGGGTGCGTCACCAAGCGGTGCTTGTAGGACATAATCTTTGTTGGCAGCTATGAGGATGATCCTCAGGTTCCGGACCCAGTCCGTATAGTTGCTGCCATCGTCTTTCAGCTTAGTTTTCTCTAGGAACGCGTTGAAGTTGAGGACTACGTTGGCCATTTGATCTACAAGACATATTGCAAAGATTTTAGACTAAGTTCATGATAATTAAGTTCAACTAATCAAATTATTAGTGAACTCCCACTTAGATTAGACATCCCTCTAGTCATCTAAGTATTACATGATCCGAGTTAAACTAGACCGTGTCCGATCATCACGTGAGACGGACTAGTCAACATCGGTGAACATCTTCATGTTGATCGTATCTTCTATACGACTCATGCTCGACCTTTCGGTCTTCTGTGTTCCGAGGCCATGTCTGTACATGCTAGGCTCGTCAAGTCAACCTAAGTGTTTGCTTGTGTAAATCTGTCTTACACCCGTTGTATGTGAACGTCTGAATAAAACACCCGATCATCACGTGGTGTTTTGAAACAGCGAACTGTCGCAACGGTGCACAGTCAGGGGAAACACTTCTTGAATTTATTGTGAGGGATCATCTTATTTACTACCGTCGTTCTAAGTAAACAAGATGCAAAACATGATAAACATCACATGCAATCAAATAATAAACGTGACATGATATGGCCAATATCACATAGCTCCTTTGATCTCCATCTTGGGGCTCCATGATCATCTTGTCACCGGCTTGACACCATGATCTCCATCATCATGATCTCCATCATCGTGTCTCCATGAAGTTGCTCGCCAACTATTACTTCTACTACTATGGCTAACGCGTTTAGAAATAAAGTAAAGTAATTTACATGGCGTTTCTTGATGACACGCAGGTCATATAAAAGAATAAAGACAACTCCTATGGCTCCTGCCGGTTGTCATACTCATCGACATGCAAGTCGTGAATCCTATTACAATAGCATGAACATCTCATACATCACATATAGATCATTCATCATTCATCACAACTTTGGCCATATCATATCACAAACCACTTGCTGCAAAAACAAGTTAGACGTCCTCTAATTGTTGTTGCAAGTTTTACGTGGCTGAATTAGGGTTCTAGCAAGAACGTTTTCTTACCTACGTTAAAGCCACAACGTGATTTGTCAACTTCTATTTACCCTTCATAAGGACCCTGTTCATCGATTCCGCTCCAACTAAAGTAGGAGAGACAGACACCCGCCAGCCACCTTATGCAACTAGTGCATGTTAGTCGATGGAACCGGTCTCACGTAAGCGTACGTGTAAGGTTGGTCCGGGCCGCTTCATCCCACAATACCGCTGAAGCAAGAAAGGACTAGTAACGGCAAGAACGTTGACAAATCTACGCCCATAACAAATTGTGTTCTACTCGCGCAAGAAGAACTACGCATAGACCTAGCTCATGATGCCACTGTTGGGGAACGTTGCAGAAAACAAAAATTTTCCTACTCGTTTCACCAAGATCATCTAGGAGTTCATCTAGCAACGAGTCATAGGATGCATCTACATACCTTTGTAGATCGCGAGCGGAAGCGTTCAAAGAACGGGGATGATGTAGTCGAACACGACGTGATTCGAATCACCGGAGATCCTAGCACCGAACGGACGGCACCTCCGCGTTCAACACACGTACGGAACAGCCACGTCTCCTCCTTCTTGATCCAGCAAGGGAGGGAGGAGAGGTTGAGGGAGATGGCACCAGCAGCAGCACGACGGCGTGGTGTTGATGGAGCTGCAGTACTCCGACAGAGCTTCGCTAAGCGCTATGGAGTTGGAGGAGGTGTTGGGGAGGGAGAAGGAGGCAACCAAAGGCCAAGGACTCAAGGTATGAAGTCCCTCCTCTCCCCCACTATATATAGGGGTGCCAAGGGGGGGTGGCCGGCCCTAGGAGATCCAATCTCCTAGGGGGTGCGGCGGCCTAGGGGGGTTTCCCTCCCCCCCAAGGCACCTAGGAGGTGCCTTCCACTAGTAGGACTCCTCCCCTTTGGAAACCCTAGGCGCATGGGCCTTGTGGGGCTGGTGCCCTTGGCCCAAGCAGGCCAAGGCGCACCCCCTACAGCCCATGTGGCCCCCGGGGATGGGTGGCCCCACCCGGTGGGCCCCCGGGACCCCTCCGGTGGTCCCGGTACAATATCGATAACCCCGAAACTTGTCCCGATGCCCGAAACAGGACTTCCCATATATAAATCTTTACCTCCGGACCATTCCGGAACTCCTCGTGACGTCCGGGATCTCATCCGGGACTCCGAACAACATTCGGGTTACTGCATATACATATCCCTACAACCCTAGCGTAACTGAACCTTAAGTGTGTAGACCCTACGGGTTCGGGAGACAAGCAGACATGACCGAGACGACTCTCCGGTCAATAACCAACAGCGGGATCTGGATACCCATGTTGGCTCCCACATGCTCCACGATGATCTCATCGGATGAACCACGATGTCGAGGATTCTATCAACCCCGTACGCTATTCCCTTTGTCTATCGATATGTTACTTGCCCGAGATTCGATCGTCGGTATCCCAATACCTCGTTCAATCTCGTTACCGGCAAGTCACTTTACTCGTACCGTAATGCATGATCCCGTGACCAGACACTTGGTCACTCTGAGCTCATTATGATGATGCATTACCGAGTGGGCCCAGTGATACCTCTCCGTCATACGGAGTGACAAATCCCAGTCTTGATCCATGTCACCCAACAGACACTTTCGGAGATACCCGTAGTTTACCTTTATAGTCACCCAGTTATGTTGTGACATTTGGCATACCCAAAGCACTCCTACGGTATCCGGGAGTTACACGATCTCATGGTCTAAGGAAAAGATACTTTGACATTGCAAAACTCTAGCAAACGAACTATACGATCTTGTGCTATGTTTAGGATTGGGTCTCGTCCATCACATCATTCTCCCAATGATGTGATCTCGTTATCAACGACATCCAGTGTCCATAGTCAGGAAACCATGACTATCTGTTGATCAACGAGCTAGTCAACTAGAGGCTCACTAGGGACATGTTGGTGTCTGTTATTCACACATGCATTACGATTTCCGGATAACACAATTATAGCATGAATAAAGACAATTATCATGAACAAGGAAATATAATAATAATGCTTTTATTATTGCCTCTAGGGCATATTTCCAACAGTCTGCAGCGGGGTTCTCAGCTCCCTTTCTATCAATAATATGCAAATCAAATTCTTGTAGCAAAAGAACCCATCTAATGAGTCTAGGATGAGCATCTTTCTTTTCCATAAGGTATTTAATAGCAGCATGATCAGTGTGAACAGTTACTTTGGAATCAACAATATAAGGTCTGAACTTACCACAAGCCAACACAACTGCTAAAAAATTATTTTTCAGTAGTAGCATAATTTCTCTGGGCATTGTCTAGAGTTTTACTAGCATATTGGATAACATTTAATTTCTTATCAACTCTTTGTCCTAGAACAGCACCTACATCATAATCACTAGAATCACACATGATTTCAAAGGGTAAATTCCAATCGGGTGGCTGAACGATAGGTGCAGAAATCAAGGCTTTCTTAAGTATTTCAAACGCTTCTACACAATCAGCATCAAACGCAAAAGTAACATCTTTTTTTAAGAGATTAGTCAAAGGCCTACACATTTTAGAGAAGTCTTTAATAAACCTCCTATAGAAACCGGCATGACCAAGGAAACTTCTTATACCTTTGATGTCCGTAAGACACGACATCTTTTCAATAGCATCAACTTTAGCTTTATCAACTTCAATACCTCTTTCAGAAATTTTATGCCCCAAGACAATACCTTCATTAACCATAAAGTGGCACTTCTCCCAATTCAAGACAAGATTAGTTTCTTCACATCTCTACAAAACTCGATCAAGGTTGCTTAAGCAATCATCAAAAGAAGTTCCATACACGGAGAAATCATCCATGAAAAACTCGAAAATATTTTCATTAAAATCCTAGAATATAGCAGTCATACATCTTTGAAAGGTAGCAGGTGCATTGCATAAACCAAAAGGCATACGTCTATAAGCAAAGGTACAGAAAGGGCAAGTAAAAGTGGTCTTATCTTGATCCTCTTTTGACACAGGTATTTGGGAGAAACCAGAATAATCATCTAGAAAGCAAAAATGTGTATGTTTGGATAATATTTCTAGCATTTGATCAATAAAAGGTTGAGGGTAATGATCTTTTATATTAGATTTATTTAATTTTAGGAAATCAATTACCATTCTATAACCTGTAACAATTCTTCGTGGGATCAATTCATCCTTATCATTAGGAACAACAGTAATACCTCCCTTCTTAGGGACACAATGGACATGACTTACCCACTGACTATCAGCAATAGGATAAATAATACCTGCCTCCAGAAGCTTTAGTATTTCATTTCTTACGACTTCTTTCATCTTAGGATTTAACCGTCATTGGTTATCAACAACTGGTTTAGCATCTTTCTCCAGTTTTATTTTGTGCTGGCATAGAGTGGGACTAATGCCCTTAAGATCATCCAGAGTATATCCAATAGCAGCACGGTGCTTCTTTAGAGTTCTCAATAATGTCTCTTCTTCATGCTCTGAAAGGTTAGCACTAATAATAACAGGATATATCTTATTTTCATCAAGATAAGCATATTTAAGAGTATCAGGTAATTGTTTAAGCTCAAACACAGGATCTCGCTTAGGTGGAGGAGGATCTCCTAGGATTTCAACATGCAAGGTGTGTTTCAAAACAGGTCCCTGTTTAAAGAATACTTCATCTATTCCCCTTCTTTCATTCATAAACATATCATTTTCATGGTCTAGCAAATATTGTTCTAAAGGATCATTAGGAGGAACGGAAATAGAAGCAAGACCAATAATTTCATCTTTACTAGGAAATTCTTTATCATGGGGTTGTCTACGGAATTTAGAAAAATTAAAATCATGAGACATATCCCCTAAACCAATAGTAACAATATCCTTTTTGCAGTCTATCTTATCATTAACAGTATTCAAGAAGGGTCTACCAAATATAATGGACAAAAGTCATCTTGTGGGGAACCAAGAACAAGAAAATCAGTAGGATATTTAATTTTTCCTCACAAGACTTCAACATCTCTAACAATCCCAATTGGTGAAATAATATCTCTATTGGCAAGCTTAATAGTAACATCAATATCTTCTATCTCAGCAGGTGCCATATCATGCATGATTTCTTTGCATAAGGAATGAGGGTATTACACTCGCACTAGCACCCATATTACATAAGCCAGGATAACAACGATCTTCTATTTTAACAGAAACAACAGGCATGCCAACAACAAGTCTATGTTTATTTTTAGTATCGGGTCTAGCAATTCTAGCAGCCTCATCACATAAGTAAATAACATGCCCATCAATATTATCGACCAAGAGATCTTTAACCATAGCAATACTATGTTCAAATTTAATTTGCTCAGGGGGTGTAGGTGTTCTAGCATTACTCTTACGAACCATAGTTGAAGCTTTAGCATGATCCTTTATTCTAACAAGAAAAGGTGGTTTCTCAATATAAGCAGTAGGAACAATAGGATCAACGTTATAAGTGATAGTCTTTTCTTCAACTTTAATAGGTTCTACTACTTTCACTTTAATGGGAGGATGATATTTAAACTACTTCTCCTTAGGGAGATCAACATGAGTAGCAAATGATTCACAGAAACAAGCTACTATCTCGGAGTCAAGTCCATATTTACTGCTAGATTCATGAAAAGCATTGGTATACATAAAAGATTTAACACAATCAAACTTAGATGTTATACCTGACTCCTTACCTTCGTCGAGTTCCCAATATTTGGAATTGCATTCAATTCTTTCTGATAAATCCCTCTGAATTCAATAGTCTTCATCATAAAAGAACCAGTACAACAAGTATCGAGCATGGAGCGATCATTAAGAGAAATCCGTGCATAAAAATTCTGAATAATAATTTCTCTTGAGAGCTCATGATTGGGTCATGAATATATCATTGACTTAAGCCTCCTCCTGAAAGTGCGTTATGTCGACTAGAGGGGGGTGAATAGGCGATTTTTATGAATTCTTCACTGAGGAATTTGCCGGTGAGGAAATTCCTTAGCGAAGAACTATTAGCAGCGGAATAAGTACTCAGAAGTAAGCATAACAGAATACAAGCATGGTCATCATGATGAGATGAAGACAAGCACAGAGTACAGAAAGCGTAATCATAGGATAACAAAAGATGAAGACAAACAGACTGAAGAAATTGAACTGAGGAAATTGAGAAAGTCTTCAGTCAAAGTCTTCAAACACAGATATGAACAAACACTCAACACAGTAATGAGGAAATGAAAGGGTTGAGGAAATAGAACCAGTAGGTTGGTGAAGACAATGATTTGGTAGACCAGTTCCAACTGTTGTCTCAGTTGTACGTCTGGTTGGAGCGGCTGAGTATTTAAACTCGAGGACACACAGTCCCGGACACCCAGTCGCTGAGCACGCAGCTCAGGACACCCAGTCCTCACTGTATTCTCCTTGAACTAAGGTCACGCAGACCTCGTCCAATCACTCGTGGTAAGTATTCAGGCGACTTCCAAACCTTCACAGACTTGGTCACTCGGCGATCCACAATTCCTCTTGGATGCTCTAGATCTTGACGCCTAACCGTCTGGAAGAAGCACAGTCTTCAAAGGTAACAAGCGTCAGATCCACACAGGATCAATTTCTTCAGTGATGCTCAATCACTTTGGGTTTGTGGGGGTTTGGTTTTGGGTTTTCCTCACTTGATGATTTTCGCTCAAAGTCCTCGGAGGATGGGTTGCTGTCAAATGACAAGTGTCAAGTTCTCTCAGAGCAGCCAAGCAGCTAGTGGTTCTAGGGGGCGGCTATTTGTAGCCTAGGGAGCAGCCCGACATGATAAGACATAAATGCCCCTCAATGATATGACCGTTAGGTGGATAAGATATTTTGGGACAGCTGGCGCGCAGCACAGCAACGGTCGGAAATTTGACTCTCAAATTCCTCAGGGCTATCATGTTCCTCACTTTGTAAGTAATTCGCACTGGCGAATTCCTAACTCCTCAGTCAGAACAAATTCATCAGCGACCAGAAGAACTTCGTCTCTGTCACTGAAGAAAGTGACTGAACTGTATGAGATTTCCAAAGGCTTCACTCGAAGGGATTGGTAGGTGTAGGATTTTGAGTTGAGCATCACATGGAAATTTTTCCTTAGTATTTCCTCGACCCCCTTTAACAGTACGGTGTTTCCTATGACTCAAGAAGGAGAAAATGAAACTACGAAAACAAAAGTCTTCACGCTTCATGTTCCACAAATGAATACCAAGTCTTCAAGGTCACACCAATTTCTTCACTTTCAAAGTCTTCAGAAAGTCTTCAGAATATCAAAGTCTTAAGTTGAAGAACTTCATTTTTAGGGGTCGACTTTCTCTGTAAGTATCAAACTCCTCATATACTTGTAGACCTGTGTACACTCACAAACGCATTAGTCCCTTAACCTATAAGTCTTCAATACACCAAAATCACTAAGGGGCACTAGATGCACTTACAATCTCCCCCTTTTTGGTGATTGATGACAACATAGGTTAAGTTTTCAACGGGGATAAATATATGAAGTGTATACACTGATATTGAGGAATTTGATTACAACATATAGTAGAACTCCCCCTGAAGATGTGCATAGTGAGGAATTTGCTTTTGAGGCAATGCACATTTGAAGAGTTGAATCATGGAGATCTCCCCCTATATCTTGTAATTCATACACGCATTTGATATATAATATGAAGAATTTGAAATGCATGATGAAATATGGTGCCTGATGAGATTCAGCATGCGTGCAATGTCATTAATGAGGAATAAGCATGCAAAGCATAATGCAACAAAAGTATCAGCGCACCATCGGGTTTAAGATTACAACTCGATCCAAATAAAAGTTTCAGAAGAACGAGAGTTGTAACTTAAAAAATGCCCTAAATATAGACCCGCTTGAAGACTAAATCAGATTTCTCCCCCTTTGTCATCAAATGACCAAAAGGATTGAAACTGAGGACTAACGCTCCTGAAGAATATCAAGTTGATGGAGGAGCACCAGCGTTGTTGGGGTTGTTTGTTGTAGCAGGGCCTGCCGCAGTGTCGTCCAAGTCTTCATACTCATCAGTGTCACGCAATGAAGAATAAGAGCTGGCCACCAAGGAAGGAACTTTGACCTTCTAGAATTTCTTCGGTGGAGCTGCAGACCAGTCAAATTCTTCCTTGAGACCCATATTCTTCAGATCTGCAGCGCTCTAGACATGAGAGAGAACAGCCCAGGTGCGGTTGAAGGTTTCATGGAGGTACTATTGGTTTTTCTTCACTGCATTGTGTGTTGAGGTCATGTTGTGAAGAATTGAACCAAACTGATGCTTGACCCATTTATGATTGCGATCAACCTTCTGATGAAGACTGAGGAGTAACTCACGGTCAGTCATCACCCTGGGTGCTGTGGCTTGAGGATTTTGCTTGGCTGAGGTATTTGCGGCAGAGTCATGTGTGGCAGAATCGTCATTGGTAGAGTAAGATGCAGCCTTGCGAAATTGACCATCCAATGGACGAATGCCTTCATCGATCACAGCAGCGGCCTTGCCTTTATCATCAGCTGACAAAACTGTCCGTTTGAGGACTTCAATGGGAGGCAAGTAGCTACCGTGGTTCAGAGTGTCAGCTTTGTAATTCAGTGAAGATCTTGCCCTTATGAATCTCATAATCGAAGGAGCATAGGGCTTCAGCTCGAATGGTGACATAGCAATATTGGCTAGAGTCCTCATGAAGAAATCATGGAAGTTGACGGGAACGCCATGAATGATGTTGAAAAGCATATTCTTCATGATGCCAACGACTTCTTCATCATTTGAGTCGTGGCCTTTGATAGGACTCATTGTCTTTGTCAGAATTCAATAGACAGTCCGAGGCACATACAATAATTCCTTGACGAGGAATTTGGTTCGTGGGGCCTGCCTTGGCTTCAAAGGCTTCATCAGCACTTGCATATAGTGATTTGAAAGTTCTGGTTCATTGTAGATACAACAAGCATCATCAAGTGGAGGACTGAGTGGTAGAGCACGAAGAAATACAGTTGCTGGTGCCTTGTAGTGAGTATTTTTAGACATCCAGTCTAATACCCATAAGTTCACGTCTTCAGCGTCTCCGGTGATGTGCAGAGTTGCATAGAATTGAAGAATGAGTTCTTCATTCCAGTCACAGATATCAATGCAGAAATTCAAAAGTCATGCGTCGTGAAGAACACTGAGGACTGGCTCAAAGCCGGGCAGAGACTCCATGTCCACATGAGGAATATGTGCATGATCGAAGACTTTGTCTTTGTTGAAGAGCACTGAGGAATAGAAATTGGCTTGGCTGGCAGTCCAGAAACGCCTCTTCCTTATGCGAGCAGAATCATATGGATTATAATCAGTGAAGAAAACGTGCTTGGCAAAGAAATCTTCAGCCTTGAACTTCTGTTTGCTTGAGAATGGATTCTTTTGCTTTGGCAGAGGGGTGTCAGTGAGTTGCATCACCACCTCAGGAATCGCGAGCTCAGGTTCTTCAGGCTGAGGAATTTCTTGTTCCTCAACAGGGGCAGTCTGAGGATCAGCAGCAGCAGGTTCATCAGCACTAGTGGCCGGAATTTCTTCATGCACAGAGAGAGTGGGCTGAGTTTCTTCAGAGCCCATTTGAACTGTTGGTGCAGGGGACTGAGGAATCTGTTGGATCGGGGTGAAGAGAGGAGTATTGGGATGCTGACTTTCTCAAAAGTCATCATTCATCATAGGTGTGGTGCACCCTATATCCACATCTTCATCTTCAATTTCCTCAACACCAGCCTCTTCAGCTGTGAACTGAGGCATAGGTGAGGAAATGACTGGCGTTGAAGGGATTGCATCCACTTCAATTTCTTCATCAATCTGCTCTGACGAAGCAGGAGAATGATGTTCTTCATCCGATCTGATTGGGATCTCATAGTCTTCTCCAAAAGGAACAAGGTCCTTTGATGGCATGGAGGAAATTGGAACAGCATCAATTGGATTTTCGAGTGAGCTGGTCATTGGCTTCATTTTCTTCGCACCCGAAGAATTTAACACAGCTGATGCCTTCCTTTTCTTCACTGCAGCTCGCTCTGTAGCCTTGGTCTTCTTCACATCAAAGGCAGATGGAAGAATTGGTGTTGGTGTAGGTGTAGATGGAGCTGAGGAATATGGTTGATTTTCTTCAGGCGCAACTGATGCAGTTGCCCTGACTTCTTCAGTTTCTTCAGGTGCACCACTAGTGGATGCCCTGGCAATTTCTTCAGCGGCTGGAATGGGATCATCAGCCCTGGAACTAGCATTTTCATCAGCAGCCTGAACTTCATCAGCGGTGCTGGCATGTTCTTCAGTCAGCTGAGATGAGACTCCAGCTTGAGGAAATGTTGCGTTGGGGCAGCAACATTGGTGAATTTCTTCGTCAGGTTGACAAATCTGACTTTTGGCTCCTTGCCAATCAGCATAGTAGGCATCAAAGTCATTGCTGAGGGCTTAAATTTCAGACTGAGCCTGGAGAAGTTCCTCAGGTGTCATTCTGTCAACGTTTTTCTTCAGGAGCTTCTCCTTTCTGTATTGAGCTTTCTTAATCTCTCTTGCCTTTTCAAACTTCCATTTCTCTTCAGTGATGAAATGGGTCAACATATGACTTTGTCCAGGGGTCGGATGAAAATCAGGCATTGGGGTGTTTGGATCCTTGTGCCAGAGATCAATATAATCGAGGATTTTCCTCGGATCCAACAGGAGTGTCACATATGTGCCTTTGGCTCTAGTGGCCTTCACGTGTCTGTCTCTGATGATTTCTGCAAGTTCATCATCAGAAGCTTCATCATCAGAAGGCACATGGAATGTGACCTGTTTCTTCTTTGGACTTGGCCAAGGACCTCGTCCAGCTGTTGCTTTGGTCTTCAGCAGAGTCGGGCCAGATGATGACTTTGGTGCAGCTGAGGAACTTGCTGACACACCAGAGGCAATCGAGAAACCAGCAGTCCTTTGACATGTAGCCAGATGCACAGGAGCTGAGGACTTTGATGGAGCAGTAGCAGTGTGAGGAATTTGCCGTGAGGGCGCTGCTGAGGAACTTGGCCGTGAGGGCGCTGTTGGTGAAACACTTGGCTTACGAGCAGGCTTCTTTGGCATGGATTTCCTCGGTTTGACCGAGGCCTCAGTAGCAGTAGCAGTGGCAGAATCCTCATTGAATTTCTTCACTGCCTCCTTGGCTTGTCTTGCCAATTTAGCTTGGCGCTTAGCCCATTCTTCAGGAAAGTCCTCACCACGTTTGATGCTTGTGGGATCAGCTACTTGGCCAGGTGCCAATGGAGCTCTTGGACATGGAGGATTGAGGGCGAATTTCTTCATGTACTTTGGAGTCACATATCTGTATTCCCTCCATTCCCTTGCCCATCTTCGTTCAATCTTCTAAATGTGCACCTTGCGCTGATTTTTGTTTTCTTTGCCAAATTTTGCTTCATCAGGTGTGCAATAGTCAGCATAAATTTCCTCCGGGATTTCAAACGCAGTCATAACCTCAGGTTTCTTTCCTCCTTTCTGCGGCTTCTTACCGTCTGCCATATTCTTTAGTTGAGGAATCTGAACAATTGAGTTCTCTGAAGAAGTATGCAGTTTTTCTTCGAGGAACGCTGCAAATGAGTTAAGTTGATGAGAACCTAGTGATTCAGCAGCAGACATGAGTACCTGTGAACAGAGTACATGTGCGAGGAATTCGGAGAGGTCATATGCGTTCTGAGTAGGTTTTTCGAAAAGAACAAGTTTTGAGGAATTTGACCAGATGAACCTTGAGGAATTTCACTAAGCGTTCTTGTCTTAGGTTCGAGACTTGTACAGATCGAAGATCCACACAATTAGGGAATCTTGAAGAAAATGATTGCTTAGAGAAACAGTTCAAGATCTTATGATGTGTGTGGGGTTCATATGTGTGAAGATTTGAAGAATAAACACCTTTGAAGATTTTCAGGAAAGCTTGAGAATCAAAGCGAGTAATAAAAGTAACTTTTAATTACCCGAAGTGAAGAACACGACGAACTGAGAAGAACAGATGGGAAGTTCGTCAGGTTAGATCTTCCTTGCCCTAACTTGGCGGAGGAAGACAGCTACGGCGGTGGCGGAGTGAAGATTTCCGCGGTCGGCGTGAGTACGACGGCGACGAGGTCGAGGCAGTGAAGCTCTTCCTCACCGACGAAGATGGAGTAGCGGCAGCGCTAGGGTTTGATGAGCTCGAGCGGGAGAGAGAGAGAGGTCGAGCGGAGTAAATGAAGTGAGGAAGGGGAGAGGGTTATTTATAGACACGGTGAAAAACCGTTCGCCCGAAGATTTGGGACGAACGTGCCCCTGCCCTTTCTCCTTCACGCGACATGTGTCACCCACGTACTGTGTAGTGGAGATCGTGTACGATCGTGGGTGAATAGAATAATGCATCGTGGGATGCGGAACAGTTTGAGCGGCAAAACCGAAAATTTGGATAAGATTCGTTTTAAAGTTTCTTTCGCAATTTCTTCAGCTGACAAGGACACAGTGAAGATTTTGAACGAGTTTCAAATAGAACGCATATGAAGAATTTGTGAATAGATTGGGTTGAGTATAGCATAGAGGGGGAATGGTCCGATCACATTCACTTAGCAGAAAAAGTAACTTGAAGAAATAGCTATAAGTGAATGCTGTAGAGGACATAAACTCATATATATATGTATAGCCAATGAAGAAAAATGAAGGAAACGGTGAAGATTTTGCAAAGTTGAAGAATTTGAGAAACAGAAGAATTTCAAAATTGAGGTAAAACTCAAATTGAAGATTTTCAACTTTTTGTGGTGGCGTGACCTACCGTATAAGAATGATGATTTCAGACACCGCGTACAATTGTCGTAGGGCTCTGAGAATCAAATTCTTCATTAATTTCTTCACACTTAGAGTGTTATTCTTCATAGATTGAAGAAAAACGTTTCTTCATGTGTTGCACATATAAGTCATCAATTTTGCATAAGTGTTAGGATGTGTGTCCTTTTCAAAGAACATTCGAAGATTCTAAGATATTTAGCTCACACCGCAACTTGCTAAATCTCTTCTCATACAAGGGCTTAGTGAAGATATCAGCTAGCTATTCTTCAGTATTCACGTGCTCGATGGAGATGTCGCCCTTCAACACATGATCACGAAGAAAATGATGACGAATTTGAATGTGCTTTGTCTTCGAGTGCTGAACTGGGTTGTGAGCAATCTTGATGGCACTCTCATTGTCGCAGAGGAGAGGCACATTCTTCACGTTGACGTCATAGTCCTTGAGTGTTTGCTTCATCCAAAGCAGTTGAGCATAGCAAGAGCCAGCAGCAACGTATTCAGCTTCCGCAGTGGACAGTGATACGCAGTTCTGTTTCTTCGAGGACCAACAGACCAAAGATCGTCCGAGGAAATGACAAGTGCCAGAAGTTGACTTGCGGTCCACACGATCACCAGCATAGTCAAAGTCAGAATATCCAATGAGATCAAAAACAAAGCCCTTGGGGTACCATAATCCTAGTGTTGGTGTGTGAGCTAGATATCGAAGAATATGCTTCACAGCCTTATGGTGTGATTCCTTTGGTGCAGCTTGAAATCGGGCACACATGCAAACACTAAGCATTATATCTGGCTTAGATGCACATAAGTACAATAAAGAACCAATCATGGAGCGGTATACCTTGTGATCGAAGTCAATACCATTTTCATCAGTGCATAGATGGCCTTTTGTGGGCATAGGAATTTTGACGCCTTTGCAATCTTGCTTGCCGAATTTCCTCAGTACATCTTTGAGGTATTTCTCCTGAGATATGAATATGCCATTGCGCTGTTGACGAATTTGAAGACCTAAGAAGAATTTCAACTCTCCCATCATAGACATTTGATATTCTTCACTCAACATATAGGCAAATTCATCACTATAACGTTGGTCAGTACAGCCAAAGATAATATCATCAACATATATTTGGCACACAAATAGTTCACCATCATAAGATTTAGTAAGGAGAGTAGGGTCGAGTGAACCGGGTGTGAAGCCATTCTTCACGAAGAATTCCTTCAATGTATCATACCACGCCTGAGGGGCTTTCTTGAGGCCATAGAGGGCCTTATTAAGTCTGAAGACTTTGTCAGGATTCTTTGGATCTTCAAAACCTTGGGGTTGAGCAACATATACTTCTTCCTCAAGCTTACCATTGAGGAATGCACTTTTCACATCCATTTGATATAAGATGATATTATGATGATTAGCATAAGCAAGTAATATGCGAATAGCCTCAAGTCTAGCAACAGGTGCAAAAGTTTCATCGAAATCAATTCCTTCAACCTGTGTGTAGCCTTGAGCTACTAGTCGTGCCTTATTCCTTACCACAAGGCCATTTTCATCTTGCTTGTTGCGGTAGATCCACTTTGTGCGAATGATATTATGCTTGCGAGGATCTGGACGTTTGACCAGTTCCCATACATTGTTGAGCTCGAACTGATGTAATTCTTCTTGCATAGCCTGAATCCACTCCGGCTCCAAAAATGCTTCATCTACCTTAGTGGGCTCTGTGAT
This sequence comes from Triticum dicoccoides, assembly GCF_002162155.2. NCBI lineage: Eukaryota > Viridiplantae > Streptophyta > Magnoliopsida > Poales > Poaceae > Triticum > Triticum dicoccoides. Next base: position 696,739,111 of record NC_041386.1, on the reverse strand, counting down.
AGAGACAAAAGCATAGTGCCCACAAAAGTTAGATAAATGTGAAGCTTTTGAGCGTGTGAGAGGACCTGGCGCTTCAATGTCATCGATGATCTTGTCAACTTGTACTTCTTTTGCAACGCGAGGATGAGCTGGTTGTCGTCAAGGTATTTGATCATTTTCCTCAGCACCATTGTCTTCAGCATTATCTTCAGGTGCGTCAGCTCGACGTTCTTCGCGTACTGGAATGAATTCTTCAGCAAATTCTTCAGTAGGGATGACATCCTCAGTTGCCTTGAACTTGATAGAATCCTCAGGTGCTGGTTCATCTAACACAGAAGGTAGGTGCTCTCTTTGCGAGCCATTAGTTTCATCGGACCGCACATCTACAGTTTCAACAATCTTGTGAAGAGCGATGTTGAAGACTCTGTAGGTGTGCGAGTCCTTTCAGTAACCAAGCATAAAACCCTCATGTGCTTTCGGTGCAAATTTAGAATTGTGGTGAGGATCTCTAATCCAACATTTAGCCCCGAAGACTTTGAAATAACTCACATTGGGTTTCTTACCAGTGAGGAGTTCATAGGCCGTCTTCTTGAAGAATTTGTGAAGATATACTCTGTTGATGATGTGGCACGCAGTATCAATTGCATCAATCCAAAAACGATGAGGCGTTTTGTATTCATCAAGCATAGTGTGAGCCATCTCAACAAGAGTTTTGTTCTTGCGCTCCACGACGCCATTTTGCTGAGGAGTATAAGGAGCAGATAACTCATGAGTAATACCAAGTTCATCAAGATAGTCATCAAGACCGGAATTCTTGAACTCAGTTCCATTGTCACTTCTGATGTGCTTGATCTTCACACCAATGTTGGTTGAAGCCCTCGAGGAAAATCGTTTGAAGACTTCCTGCACTTCATGTTTGTAAGTAACAATGTGTACCCATGTATATCGAGAGTAATCATCAACAATGACAAAACCATATAGAGATGCAGCATTAGTGACTGCTGAGTAATGATTAGGTCCGAAGAGGTCCATGTGAAGCAATTCGAATGGACGAGTAGTGGTCATCATAGTCTTTGCTGGATGCTTGGCCTTGGTCATTTTTCCAGCTTCACAGGCTCCGCATAAGGGATCCTTGAGGAATTTGATATTCTCAATGCCAATGACATGCTTGTTCTTCGCAAGCGTGTGCAAATTCCTCATGCCTGCGTGACCAAGTCGTCGATGCCATAGCCAGCCTTCTGAAGCTTTTGCAAGTAGACACACGGCTGGTTGTGGTCCTGTAGAGAAATCAACAATATACAAATCTCCTCTCCTAAAGCCTTCGAAGACTTTGGAATTGTCAGCTTCCATAATCACAACACAGCGATACTTGCCAAAGACAACAACCATATCAAGATCACAAAGCATTGAGACTGACATGAGATTGTATCCTAAGGACTCAACAAGCATGACTTTGTCCATTTGTTTATCCTTAGAGATCGCAACCTTACCAAGACCCAATACCTGACTTTTGCCTTTGTCAGCAAAGATGATGTGCTTCAGATGTGACGGTGATAAGGGAGCATCCATCAAAAGATTCTTGTCACTAGTCATGTGATTTTTACATCCACTATCGAGGACCCATTCAGTGGTTTTGGGTCGATCATCCTGCAGATGAATTAGTGTAACTTACAATCTCATATGCTTCATCAGTGAAGAATATGGTATCAAGTTCATCAGATGAATTTCATCAAGCGGTAAACAGATATAGCAGTATGAGGACGGGTGAAATGAAAGTTCATTTCATCATGGTTAGCCTGCGTCCTTTCAGGAAATTTTGTCAGGTCCCTAGCAAATTCTTCAGACGTTAAGGCACGTCTGGAGACCTGACCCTGCATAAGAGATTAGTTCTTTTTCTTCACCACCCACATCTGAAGGGTTGGCAAAGAGTTCATCACTCTGCGAGCACCATACGAGAATGGTGGCATAGAAGCCAAACCATTTCGTTTCACATAAGAGGGGTTAGGGTAAGCATATGAATAAGCAGAGAAATTCTTCGAGGACTTATGAACATAATGATTTGAAGAATAATGTGCATATTCGTAGCCCTTAGCTCTACCCTGCGAAACAGAGTTGTTAGCACGATGATAGTCATATGAGGACTTTGATCCATTTGAGGAATTTGATCCACGTGAGGAATTTGGTCCATATGAGGACTTGGATCCATATGAAGAAGTAGGTCCATATGAAGAGTTTGTTCTGGGGTTCCTATTCTTCACAGGTGGTGTCATGAGGACATTCACCTGAAGACTTTCAAAATAACTTTTGGGAACCTAGATTTTCTTCATAGGGGAACCGTTCCTGCAGTTAGTCCCAACATATCTAGCAAATACTTCACCATTCTGATTTTTGAATAGTTTATAGTTGGAGTCAAATGACTCATCAGAAGAATGAGGAGATTCACATGTAAAGCCAGATAACATGGATGGATCAACTGGAGGTCCCTTTGCAGCAACCCATGAGGTTTTGGGGTACTGCTCAGGCTTCCAATATGTTCCATCAGCATTAAGTTTCCTCTCAAAGGCAATACCCTCTTTCCTAGGGTTTCTGTTGAGGATCTGCTTTTTGACCACATCACAAAGAATCTGATGCCCTTTGAGGCTTTTGTACATGCCTGTCGTGTACAGTTCCTTCAGCCCTGCATCGTCAGTGATACTAGCAATGTCCTCAGATGAGTAATTAGTGATAGCAGAGGCAGGTGAAGAATTTGTAACAGTTGAAGCATTTGAACATTCAGGTGAAGAATTAGCAGATTCACGTTCAATGCATTTTAAGCATCGAGGAACAAATTCTTCCTGAGAAGTGCTGATTTGTTGAGCAAGTAATGAATCGTGCTCCTTCTGAAGATCTTCATAACTCACTCTTAGCTTCTCAAGATCTTGCTTTCTTTGAAGAAATTCATAAGAAAGTTTCTCATGATCAGATAAGAGAGTGTTATGATGACTTTGAAGGTTATCAAACCTAGACTGAAGTCTCTGAAGATTTTCAGTCAGGGCTTTAGTGCGATCCATTTCTTCACCCAACATATCATCACTTTTGTCTAGCATGTTTTGAACCTTTTCAAAAGCCCTTTGTTGTTTTACAGCAATCTTTGCAAGTTTAGAGTAGCTGGGCTTGAGATTCTCATCAGATTCATTTTCACTAGATTCAGAGGAGGTGTATTTGAGTACCTTTGCACCTTTTGCCATGAAACAATAGGTGGGAGCGTAGTCATCATTATCTTCACCAGGCTTGTCGGTGGGGTCAGTTTCTTCAGTGTTGAAGATGGACTTGCTAACGAAAGCAGTAGCGAAGGCCAGACTCGCCACACCAGATTCGGATTCTTCAGATGCCTCCTCTTCCTCATTTTCCTCAGATTCAGCTTCAGAGTCCATTTCCTTGCCAATGAATGCCCGAGCCTTCTTGGAGCTGCTCTTCTTGTGAGATGAAGACTTCGAGGATTTTGATGACGAAGATTTTGACGATTTCTTCTTCTTCTTCTTCGCATCATCAGAACTGTAATCCTTGTATTTCTTCTTCTTCAATTCCTTTTCCCACTAAGGACAATCTTGAATATAATGACCAGGTTTCTTGCATTTGTGGCACAACCTTCTCTTATAGTCACTTGATGAGGAATCACTGCTTCTTGAGGATTTTCCAAAGCGACCACGTCTTGAGAACTTCTGGAATTCCTTCACGAGCAGTGCTAGCTCCTGGCTCAATTCTTCAGGATCACCAAGGCTACTACCAGAGTCCTCACATTCAGACTCAGACACAACCTTGGCCTTCAGGGCACGTGGTTTGCCATAGCTCGAACCATAGAGATCTCTCTTTTCAGCAAGCTGGAACTCGTGAGTATTTAGCCTTTCGAGGATATCGGCAGGATCAAGAGACTTGTAGTCATCCCATTCTTGTATCATCAGACCAAGAGTATCAAATGAGGAATCAAGTGATCTCAACAGTTTCTTCACTACCTCATGGTCAGTGATGTCAGCGGCACCGAGGGCTTGAAGCTCATTTTAGATGTCAGTGAGGCGATCAAAGGTTTGTTGGACATTTTCGTTGTCGAGTCTTTTGAAGCGGTTGAAGAGATTCCGAAGAACATCAACTCGAGAGTCACGCTGAGTTGAGACTCCTTCATTCACTTTGGACAGCCTATCCCAGGTAAGCTTAGCAGTTGCCAAAGCACTCACTCTTCCATACTGTCCTTTATTCAGAAGGCCACATATGATATTCTTCGCTTGAGAATCGAGTTGCTTGAATCTCTTTACATCGGTAGCGTTCAGTGAGGGTGAAACAGAGGGAACACCATTTTCCACAACATACCAGAGATCGTTGTCAATTGCCTCAAGATGCATTCACATCTTGTTTTTCCCATCAAAGGTAGGATACCCAGCCGAGACCTTGATCATACCTGCGGTCAACATAACTAAAACTCCAGGCGGTTAAACCAAAATCACACAGCACAATGGAGTACCTTGCTCTGATACCAATTGAAAGTGCGTTATGTCGACTAGAGGGGGGGTGAATAGGCGATTTTTATGAATTCTTCACTTTGGAATTTGCCGGTGAGGAAATTCCTTAGCGAAGAACTATTAGCAGCGGAATAAGTACTCAGAAGTAAGCATAATAGAATAGAAGCATGGTCATCATGATGAGATGAAGACAAGCACAGAGTACAGAAAGCGTAATCATAGGATAACAAAAGATGAAGACAAACAGACTAAAGAAATTGAACTGAGGAAATTGAGAAAGTCTTCAGTCAAAGTCTTCAAACACAGATATGAACAAACACTCAACACAGTAATGAGGAAATGAAAGGGTTGAGGAAATAGAACCAGTAGGTTGGTGAAGACAATGATTTGGTAGACCAGTTCCAACTGCTGTCTCAGTTGTACGTCTGGTTGGAGCGGCTGAGTATTTAAACTCGAGGACACACAGTCCCGGACACCCAGTCGCTGAGCACGCAGCTCAGGACACCCAGTCCTCACCGTATTCTCCTTGAACTAAGGTCACGCAGACCTCGTCCAATCACTCGTGGTAAGTCTTCAGGCGACTTCCAAACCTTCACAGACTTGGTCACTCGGCGATCCACAATTCCTCTTGGATGCTCTAGACCTTGACGCCTAACCGTCTGGAAGAAGCACAGTCTTCAAAGGTAACAAGCGTCGGATCCACGCAGGATCAATTTCTTAAGTGACGCTCAATCACTTTGGGTTTGTGGGGGTTTGGTTTTGGGTTTTCCTCACTTGATGATTTTCGCTCAAGGTCCTCGGAGGATGGGTTGCTCTCAAATGACAAGTGTCAAGTTCTCTCGGAGCAGCCAACCAGCTAGTGGTTGTAGGGGGCGGCTATTTATAGCCTAGGGAGCAGCCCGACATGATAAGACATAAATGCCCCTCAATGATATGACTGTTAGGTGGATAAGATATTTTGGGACAGGTGGCGCACAGCAAATCACCGGTCGGAAATTTGACTCTCAAATTCCTCAGGGCTATCATGTTCCTCACTGTGTAGGTAATTCGCACTGGCGAATTCCTAAGTCCTCAGTCAGAACAAATTCATCAGCGACCAGAAGAACTTCGTCTCTGTCACTGAAGAAAGTGACTGAACTGTATGAGATTTCCAAAGGCTTCACTCGAAGGGATTGGTAGGTGTAGGATTTTGGGTTGAGCATCACATGGAAATTTTTCCTTAGTATTTCCTCGACCCCCTTTAACAGTACGGTGTTTCCTATGACTCAAGAAGGAGAAAATGAAACTACGAAAACAAAAGTCTTCACGCTTCATGTTCCACAAATGAATACCAAGTCTTCAAGGTCACACCAATTTCTTCACTTTCAAAGTCTTCAGAAAGTCTTCAGAATATCAAAGTCTTCAGTTGAAGAACTTCATTTTTAGGGGTCGACTTTCGCTATAGGTATCAAACTCCTCATAGACTTGTAGACCTGTGTACACTCACAAACGCATTACTCCTTTAACCTATAAGTCTTCAATACACCAAAATCACTAAGGGGCACTAGATGCACTTACACCTCCAAGCTTGAGTGATACTTTCTCCTTCGCGAGGCCAAAATTTTTATATATAATTACGATCACGATGAACCAGATGCATAGGATAGAACTTCTAATGAAATTCCAGTTTCAATCGGTTGTAGTTCCATGGTCCAATATCATCACATAGCCTAAACCATGTCAATGCCTTTCCCTTCAAAGATAGAGGGAAGACCTTCTTCTTGATAACATCCTCGGGCATACCTGCAAGCTTAAATAATTCACAAACTTCATCCACATCGATTAGGTGTATATCGAGATGTAATGTTCCATCTCCTGTATAGGAATTAGCTAGAAATTTCTCTATCATACTGATACGTCTCCAACGTATCTATAATTTTTGATTGTTCCATGCTATTATATTATCTGTTTTGAAAAGATTATGGGCTTTATTATACACTTTTATATTACTTTTGGGACTAACTATTAACCGGAGGCCCAACCCATATTGCTGTTTTATTGCCTGTTTCAGTATTTCAAAGAAAAGGTATATCAAACGGAGTCCAAACGCAATGAAACCTTCGGCAACGTTATTTTTGTGAAGAATATCACCCAGGAGACTTGGAGTTCACGTCAGAAGAGCCTCGAGGAGGCCACGATATAGGAGGGCCCCCCCCCTACTAGGCGCGCCCCCTGTCTCGTGGGTCCCTCGAGCACCTCCCGACCGACTTCTTTCTCCTATATAAGCCTACATACCCTAAAACCATTGAATATCAAGATAGATCGGGAGTTCCGCCGCCGCAAGCCTCTGTAGCCACCAAAAACCTCTCGGGAGCCCTTCCCGGCACCCTGTCGGAGTGGGGATCCTTCATCGGTGGCCATCTTCATCATCCCGACGCTCTCCATGACGAGGAGGGAGTAGTTCACCCTCGGGGCTGAGGGTATGTACAAGTAGCTATTTGTTTGATCTCTCTCTCTCTCTCTCTTGTTCTCTCTTGTGTTCCCTCTATGGCACGATCTTGATGTATCCCGAGCTTTGCTATTATAGTTGGATCTTATGATGTTTCCCCCCCCCTCTACTCTCTTCTGCTGAATTGAGTTTCCCCTTTGAAGTTATCTTATCGGATTGAGTCTTTTATGAGAACACTTGATGTATGTCCTGCCGTGCTTATCTGTGGTGACAATGGGATATCATGTGCCGCTTGATGTATGTTTTGGTGACCAACTTGCAGGTTCCGCCCATGAACCTATGCATAGGGGTTGGCACACGTTCTTGATTCTCCGGTAGAAACTTTGGGGAACTCTTTGAAGTATTTGTGTTGGTTGAATAGATGAATCTGAGATTGTGTGATGCATATCGTATAATCATGCCCACGGATACTTGAGGTGACAATGGAGTATCTAGGTGACATTAGGGTTTTGGTTGATTTGTGTCTTAAGATGTTATTCTAGTACGAACAATTGAATAAATTGATCCGAAAGAATAACTTTGAGGTGGTTTCGTACCCTACAATATTCTCCTCATTTGTTCTCCGCTATGAGTGGCTTTGGAGTGACTCTTTGTTGCATGTTGAGGGATTGTTATTTGATCTATCTATGTTATTATTGTTGAGAGAACTTGCAGTAGTGAAAGTATGAACCTTAGGCCTTGTTTCCTACCATTGCAATACCGTTTACGCTCACTTTTGCCCTTAGTTACCTTGCTGTTTTTATAATTTCAGATTACAAATACCTTTATCTACTATCCATATTGCACTTGTATCAAGATCTCTTCGCGCAAACTAGTGCACCTATACAATTTACCATTGTATTGGGTGTGTTGGGGACACAAGAGACTATTTGTTATTTGGTTGCAGGGTTGTTTGAGAGAGACTATCTTCATCCTACGCCTCCTACGGATTGATAAACCTTAGGTCATCCACTTGAGGGAAATTTGCTACTGTCCTACAAACCTGTGCACTTGCAGGCCCAACAACGTCTACAAGAAGAAGGTTGTGTAGTAGACATCAAGCTCTTTTCTGACGCCGTTGCCGGGGAGGCTAGGTAAACGGCACTCACACCCCGTCCACTAAGCTCTTTTCTAACGCCGTTGACGGGGAGGCGAGTGCTTGAAGGTATATCTTTAGATCTTGCAATCGAATATTTTTGTTTCTTGTTTTATCACTAGTTTAGTTTGTAAAAGAAAACTACAAAAAAATGGAGTTAAGTTTGTCTTATACGCTTCGTCTTTTTAATATCTTTCATGAGAATGATGGAAGGGAAAATTGTGCTCAAGTGCTACAAGAAGAATGCATTAGAATCTTTGGCACTAAATTTTTGTATGATGAGCATGATTGCAATGTTGTTAGTACGAATTCCATGAATATCCATGATGCTAATGATATGCAAAGCCACAAGCTTGGGGAAGCTATGTTTGATGAATATGATATTTTTTGTCCCCCAAGTTTTTATGAGAATATTTATTATGATGAAAGCATGCCTCCTATTTATGATGATTATATTAATGAAAGTGGGTTTGGAAGAGTTTCAACTTTAGGAAGTAGTGATCCCACTATTTTTGAGGATGTTGAATCTTATTGTGATGAACATGAAAGTGGATTTGGAAGAGTGTCAACTTTATTTAGTGATGATTCCACTATTTCGGAAGAGGTTCCAATTGATTATGAGAACAGAGTTGCTAGCTATGATGATTATTGTGATGACTTGTATGCTATTAAGAATAATGATAGCCATGAAACTTGTCATCATGATTTTAGTTTTCAATTGGATTATGCCTCACATGATAATTATTTTGTTGAATTTGCTCCCACTATTATTCATGAGAAGAAATTTGCTTATGTGGAGAGTAGTAACTTTTCTATGCTTGTAGACCATGAAAAGAATGCTTTAGGTGCTGGTTATATTGTTGAATTCATTGATGATGCTACTGAAAATTATTATGAGGGAGGAATATATGCTTGTACGAATTGCATAATATCAAGTTTCCTCTGTATGTGTTGAAATTTTTTAAGCTATGCTTGTTTTACCTTCCTATGCTAGTTGATTGTTGTTCCCATAAGTTGTTTGCTCACAAAATCACTATGCATAGGAAGTGGGTTAGGCTTAAATGTGCTAGTCATATGCTTCATGATGCTCCCGTTATGTTTCAATTCTTATCTTTTATGTGAGCATCATTGTCATCATCATGCCTAGCTAGAAAGGCATTAAAGAAAAGTGCTTGTTGGGAGACAACCCAATATTTACCCTTATTGTTTTTATGTGTCCACATGATTATGCTACTGTAGTAATCATGTTTTATAGGTTTTGTTTCAGTAAAGTGCCAAGTAGAGCCTTTGGGAAGACTTGGGTGAAGTCTTTATGATCATGCTGTAAAAAACAGAAATTTTTGCGCTCACGATACTAGCTGCAAGTTTTTACTGGAGAGTGCTTTTAGGTTGTTTCTTTTCACAAATGATTAATAGACAAATTACTCAGGTCCACCAATTTATTTCAGAATTTTTTGAGTTCCATAAGTATACGTTTAATACAGATTACTACATATTGTTCTGTTTTTGATAGATTCTGTTTTCATTGTGTTGTTTGCTTATTTTGATGAATCTATGGCTAGTATGTAAGGGTATGAACCATAGGGAATTTGAAATACAGTAGGTTTAACACCAGTATGAATTTAGAATGAGTTCATTACAGTACCCTAAGTGGTGGTTTTATTTTCTTATACTAACGGAGCTTACGAGTTTTGTTTTGAGTTTTGTGTGGTTGAAGTTTTCAAGTTTTGGGTAAAAGATTCGATGGACTATGGAATAAGGAGTGGAAAGAGCCTAAGGTTGGGGATTCCCAAGGCACCCCATGGTAATATTCAAGTATAACCAAGAGCCTAAGCTTGGGGATGCCCGGGATGGCATCCCCTCTTTCATCTTTGTTCATCAGTAACTTTACTTGGAGCTATATTTTTATTTGCCACATGATATGTGTTTTGCTTGGAGTGTCATTTTATTTTGTTAGTATTTGCTTTCTGTTATTTAGATTAATGTTTTGCATCTTTATTTTGAATAAAAATGTCAAGGATAGCCTTTTCCATGCTTATATTGCTAGTATACATGTTGCTGTTTGAAAACAGAAAATTTACCGCTGTTGCAAAAATTCCCTAGAAAAGTCAGAGAATGGTATAATGTTGAATATTTTTGAATATTAAGCTCTGATAAATTTATTACAGTGGGAATTTTATCTCATAATTTTTGGAGTCAGGGAAGTATTGATACTCTTGCACTCTTTACAGACTGTACTGTTTTGGCAGATTGCTGTTATGGTTGCATTGTTTGCATATGTTTGCTTGTCTAATGATTCTATTTGAGGATAGGAGTATTAAATATGCAGACACATTTAGTATTCAATGTTGAATAATAATTTTAGTAATTTGTTACAGTAGAAGATGATAAGGTTTTGCATTGGTTTATACTAACCTATCTCACGAGTTCTTGTTGAGTTTGTTGTGAATGAAGCTTTTGATAAAAAGAGAAACCGTGATATGAAAGGAATTAAGGAGACACAAAAGCTCAAGCTTGGGGATGACCAAGGAACTCCAAGATAATATTTCAATAAGTCTCAAGCATCTAAGCTTGGGGATGCCCCGGTAGGCATCCCACCTTTCTTCTTCAACAACTATCGGTTAGTATCAGTTGAGCCTAAGTTTTTGCTTCTTCACATGAGTCGTGCTATCCTTGCAATGTCATTTTGTTTTGTTTTGCTTGCTGTTTGAATACAATACCAATATCTGAAATTCTTAAATGAGAGAGAGTCTTCGCATAGTTGCATAATTATTTAGCTACTCATTGATCTTCACTTATATCTTGTTGGAGTAGTTTGTCATTTGCTCTAGTGCTTCAATTATATCTTTTAGAGAACGGCGGTGGTTTTACTTTGAAAAAATTAATGAACTCTCGAGCTTCACTTATATTATTTTGTGATTCTTAAGCAGCATGGTAATTTGAATGAAAACTATCATACGAAGTGAATTGGATGCCATGATCAATTTGATACTTGATAATTGTTTTGAGATATGGAGGTAGTGATATTAAAGTCATGCTAGTTGGGTGATTATGAATTTAAAGAATTCTTGTATTGAAGTTAGCAAGTCCCGTAACATGCACGTATGGTTAAAGTTGTGTAACAAATTTGAAGCATGAAGTCTACCTGGCTTCTGCGTCCTTATGAGTCGCGGTCGGGGACGAGCGATGGTCTTTTCCTACCAATCTATCACCCTAGGAGCATGCGCGTAGTGTTTGATTTTTGATGACTTCTAAATTTTTGCAATAAGTATATGAGTTCTTTTGACTAATGTTGAGTCCATGGATTATACGCACTTTTACCTTTCCATCATTGCTAGCCTCTTCGGTAGCGTGCATTGCCCTTTCTCACCTTGAGAGTTGGTGCAAACTTCGCCGGTGCATCCAAACCCCGTGATACGATACGCTCTGTCACACATAAACCTCCTTATATCTTCCTCAAAACATCCACCATACCTACCTATTATGGCATTTCCATAGCCATTCCGACATATATTGCCATGCAACTTTCCACCATTCCGTTTATCATCATGGCATACATTACTTTTGTCATATTGCCATTGCATGATCATGTAGTTGACATATTTTTCATACATGTCACTTTTGAGTCATTGCACCATCCCGGTACACCGCCGGAGGCATTCATATAGAGTCATATCTTGTTCTAGTTTCGAGTTGTAATGTAATGAATAGAAGTGTGATGATAATCATTATTAGAGCATTGCCCAAAAATAAAAAAAAAGGAAAGGCCAAAAGAAAAAAGAAAAAAAGAAAGGCCAATGAAAAAAAAGAAAAAAAGAAAAAAAAGGCTAAAAGAAAGAAAGAAAATAAAATAAATGAAAAGGGCAATGCTACTATCTCTTTTTCCACACTTGTGCTTCAAAGTAGCACCTTGTTCTTTATTGAGTCTCATATATTGTGCTTCAAAGTAGCACCATGTCACTCATGTAGAGAGTCTCATAGGTTGTCACTTTCATATACTAGTGGGAATATAGAACTTGGCTTGTATATTCCTACGATGTGCTTCCTCAAATGCCCTAGGTCTTCGTGAGCAAGCAAGTTGGATGCACACCCACTAGTTTTCTTTTGTTGACCATTTATTTATAGCTCTAGTGCATCCGTTGCATGGCAATCCCTACTCCTCATGTTGACATCAATTGATGGGCATCTCCATAGCCCGTTGATTATCCTCGTCAATGTGAGACTTTCTCCTTTTTGTCTTCTCCACACAATCCCCATCATCATATTCTATTCCTCTCATAGTGCTATATCCATGGCTCACGCTCATGTATTGTGTGAAGGTTGAAAAAGTTTGAGATTATTTAAGTACGAAACAATTGCTTGGCTTGTCATCGGGGGTATAGAAGTTGGGAACATCTTTGTGTGACGAAAATGAAGCATAGCCTAACTATATGATTTTGTAGGGATGAACTTTCTTTAGCCATGTTATTTTGAGACGACATGATTGCTTTTATTAGTATGCTTGATGTATTTCTATTTCTTTTGTTAATATGAACTTTTATGTTGAATCACTTGGATCCGAACATTCATGCCACAATAAAGAGAAATTACATTGAGAATCATGCTAGGTAGCATTCCACATCAAAAATTCTGTTTTTATCATTTACCTACTCGACGACGAGCAGGAATTAAGCTTGGGGATGCTTGATACGTCTCCAACGTATCTATAATTTTTGATTGTTCCATGCTATTATATTATCTGTTTTGAAGGATTATGGGCTTTATTATACACTTTTATATTACTTTTGGGACAAACCTATTAACCGGAGGCCCAGCCCATATTGTTGTTTTATTGCCTGTTTCAGTATTTCGAACGGAGTCCAAATGGAATGAAACCTTTGGCAGCGTTATTTTTGGGAAGAATATCACCCAGGAGACTTGGAGTTCACGTCAGAAGAGCCTTGAGGAGGCCATGGGATAGGAGGGTGCGCCCCCCCTACTGGGCGCGCCCCCTGTCTCATGGCCCCCTCGAGCACCTCCCGACCGACTTCTTTCGCCTATATAAGCCTACGTATACCCTAAAACCATTGAATATCAAGATAGATCGGTAGTTCCGCCGCCGCAAGCCTCTGTAGCCACCAAAAACCTCTCGGGAGCCCTTCCCGGCACCCTGTCGGAGGGGGGATCCTTCACCGATGGCCATCTTCATCATCTCGGCGCTCTCCATGACGAGGAGGGAGTAGTTCACCGTCGGGGCTGAGGGTATGTACCAGCAGCTATGTGTTTGATCTCTCTCTCTCTCTCTCGTGTTCTCTCTCGTGTTCCCTCTATGGCACTATCTTGATGTATCCTCAGCTTTGCTATTATAGTCGGATCTTATGATGTTTCTCCCCCCTCTACTCTCTTATGATGAATTGAGTTTCCCCTCTAAAGTTATCTGACCGGATTGAGTCTTTTATGCGAACACTTGATGTATGTCTTGCCGTGCTTATCTGTGGTGACAGTGGGATATCATGTGCCACTTGATGTATGTTTTGGTGACCAACTTGCGGGTTCCGCCCATGAACCTATGCATAGGGGTGGGCACACGTTCTAGACTCTCCGGTAGAAACTTTGCGGCACTCTTTGAAGTACTTTGTGTTGGTTGAATAGATGAATCTGAGTTTGTGTGATGCATATCCTATAATCATGCCCACGGATACTTGAGGTGACAATGGAGTATCTAGGTGACATTAGGGCTTTGGTTGATTTGTGTCTTAAGGTGTTATTCTAGTACAAACTCTTGAATAGATTGATCCGAAAGAATAACTTTGAGGTGGTTTCGTACCGTACCATAATCTCTTCGTTTGTTCTCCGCTATGAGTGGCTTTGGAGTGACTCTTTGTTGCATGTTTTGGGATTGTTATATGATCTATCTATGTTATTATTGTTGAGAGAACTTGCAGTAGTGAAAGTATGAACCTTAGGCCTTGTTTCCTACCATTGCAATACCGTTTATGCTCACTTTTGCCATTAGTTACCTTGCTGTTTTTATGATTTCAGATTACAAATACCTTTATCTACTATCCATATTGCACTTGTATCACCATCTCTTTGCCGAACTAGTGCACCTATATAATATACCATTGTATTGGGTGTGTTGGGGACACAAAAGACTCTTTGTTATTTGGTTGCAGGGTTGTTTGAGAGAGACCATCTACATCCTACGCCTCCTACAGATTGATAAACCTTACGTCATCCACTTGAGGGAAATTTGCTACTGTCCTACAAACCTGTGCACTTGCAGGCCCAACAACGTCGACATGAAGAAGCTTGTGTAGTAGACATCACATACCCGAAGGAATTTAAAAATAAGTATTTTCAGTATGTTCAGTAGGTTGAGGAGAAACTCTTTGCTCTTCTGGTCGGGGTGAAGATACCCCGAACAAGCCCCTCAAAGGATTATTTTCCATAGTAAAATGTGACAGTAAATTTCAGCGCACTATATAAATGTTTCCTTACCAAATTCCACCTACCAGAGGCGCTTCACTCCCCGGCAACGGTGCCAAAAAAGATTCTTGATGACCCACAAGTGTAGGGGATCTATCGTAGTCCTTTCGATAATTAAGAGTGTCGAACCCAACAAGGAGCAGAAGGAAATGACAAGCAGTTTTCAGTAAGGTATTCTCTGCAAGCACCGAAATTATCGGTAACAGATAGTTTTGTGATAAGGTAATTCATAACAGGTAACAAGTAACAAAGTAAATAATGTGCTGTAAGATGACCCAATCATTTTTGTAGAAAAGGACAACCCTTGACAAACTCTTATATAAAGCAAAGCGCTCCCGAGGACACATGGGAATTATCATCAAGCTAGTTTTCATCATGCTCATATGATTCACATTCGTTATTTTGATAATCTGATATGTGGGTGGACCGGTGCCTGGGTACTGCCCTTCCCTGGATGAGCATTCCAGTTATGATTAAGCCCTCTCGCAAGCATCCGCAACTACGGAAAAAGAATTAAGGTAAACCTAACCATAGCATGAAACATATGGATCCAAATCAGCCCCTTACGAAGCAACGCATAACTAGGGTTTAAGCTTTTATCACTCTAGCAACCCATCATCTACTTATTACTTCCCAATGCCTATCCCTAGGCCCAAACAATGGTGAAGTGTGATACATCTCCAACGTATCTATATTTTTTTATTGTTCCATGCTATTATATTACCCGTTTTGGATGTTTATGGGCTTTACTTTACACTTTTCTATCATTTTTGGGACTAACCTACTAGCCGGAGGCCCAGCCCGCATTGCTGTTTTTTTTGCCTATTTCGGTGTTTCAAAGAAAAGGAATATCAAACGGAGTCCAAATGGAATGAAACCTTCGGAAGCGTTCTTTTTGGAACAAACGCAGTCCAGAGGAGTTGGAGTGGACGTCAAGCAACAGACGAGGCGTACACGAGGGTGCCCGGCATGGCCCTTGGGGGTGGGCACGCCTCCTTAGGGTGGGCACGCCCCCACCCTCGTTCCACCGCCGCAACCTTATGTATCCGCGAGATCCCATCTTGGAGCCTTCACCGGCGCTCCGTCGGAGGGGGAATCGACCAGGAAGGACCTCTACATCATCTCCAAGGCCCTTCCGATGAGTTGTGAGTAGTTTACCACAGACCTTCGGGTCCATAGTTATTAGCTAGATGGCTTCTTCTCTCTCTGAATATCAATACAAAGTTCTCCTCGATCTTCTTGGAGATCTATTCGATGTAACTCTTTTTGCAGTGTGTTTGTCGAGATCCGATGAATTGTGGGTTTATGATCAAGTTTATCTATGAGAAATATTTGAATCTCCTCTGAATTCTTTTATTGGTGATTAAGTTATCAGTTTGGTTTGGCCTACTAGATTGATCTTTCTTGCAATGGGAGAAGTGCTTAGCTTTGGGTTCAATCTTGCGGTGTCCTTTCCCAGTGACAGCAGGGGCAGCAAGGCACGTATAGTATTGTTGCCATCGAGAATAAAAATATGGGGTTTATATCATATTGCATGAGTTTATCCCTCTACATCATGTCATCTTTCTTAATGTGTTACTCTGTTCTTTATGAACTTAATACTCTAGATGTAGGCAGGAGTCGGTCGATGTGTGGAGTAATAGTAGTAGATGCAGGCAGGAGTCGGTCCACTTGTCATGGACGTGATGCCTATATACATGATCATGCCTAGATAATCTCATAATTATTCGCTTTTCTATCAATTGCTCGACGGTAATTTGTTCATCCACCGTAATACTTATGCTATCTTGAGAGAAGCCACTAGTGAAACCTATGGCCCCTGGGTCTATCTTTTATCATATAAGTTTACTATTTACTTTTATTTGCATCTTTTACTTTCCAATCTATATCATAAAAATACCAAAAATATTTATCTTATCATATTATCTCTATCAGATCTCACTTTTGCAAGTGGCCGTGAAGGGATTGACAACCCCTTTATTGCGTTGGTTGCGAGGTTCTGGTTTGTTTGTGTAGGTGCGTGAGACTTCTGAGGAGCCTCCTACTGGATTGATACCTTGGTTCTCAAAAACTGAGGGAAATACTTACGCTACTTTGCTGCATCACTCTTTCCTCTTCAAGGAAAACCAACGCAAGCTCAAGACATAAAAAAGTGCCATGTAGTCGACGTTCACATGCCACCACTAGAGGAGAGACAACATACATCTCATAAAAATATCGAACGAATACCAAATTCATATGACTACTTATAACAAGACTTCTCCCATGTCCTCAGGAACAAACGTAACTACTCACAAATCATATTGATGTTCATAATTAGAGGGGTATTAATATGCATTAAGGATCTGAACATATAATCTTCCACCGAATAAACCAACTAGCATCAACTACAAGGAGTAATCAATACTACTAGCAACCCACATGTATCAAACTGAGATTTTGAGACAAAGATCGGATACAAGAGATGAACTACGATTTAAGAGGAGATGGTGCTGGTGAAGATGTTGATGGAGATTGACCCCTTCTCGATGAGAGGATCGATGGTGATGACGATGGCGACAATTTCCCCCTCTCGGAGGGATGTTTCCCCGGTAGAACAGCTTCGCCGGACCCCTAGATTGGTTCCGCCAAGGTTCCGCCTCGAGACGCCGGCGCTTCATCCTGAAAGCTGCGTTTTGATTTTTTTTCAGGGAAAAAGACACCATATAGCAGAAGATGGGCATCGGGAGCCTGCCTGGTGGCCCACGAGGCAGGGGGCGCGCCCTCCCACCTCGTCGCTGCTGGGTGGCCCCTCTCTAGTGCTTTCTTCGCCCAATATTTTAAATATATTTTAAAACTGACTTTCTTGGAGTTTCAGGACTTTTGGAGTTGTGCAGAATAGCTCTCTAATATTTGCTCCTTTTCCAGCCTAGAATTTCAGCTGCCGACCTTCTCCCTCTTCGTGTAAACCTTATAAAATAAGAGAGAAAAGACATAAGTATTGTGACATAATGTGTAGTAACAGCCCATAATGCAATAAGTATTGATATAAAAGCATGATGCAAAATGAACGTATCAGCATGCTACACCAAAGATCATTTGCAATGTCTAGTTAGCATGATGCAACTGAAATGTGAATACTAGTAAGTAATGACCATTCAAGTGAAACTCACCGTGTCCGCTATATCAATCTGGGGCATCAGCGGAGGGGTCTGACCGTTTTTCTCGCACACGGACTACACATTTTGTTTTCACGAGTCAGTCATATTAGTTAGTAATGGAACGAATATTACGTGCATGATTTGGCTAATATGCAGGAGAAACTTACCGCGAGGAGCTCGTATATCTCTAACACCACTGTTCTTGAATTTTCGTACGACTACGAAGTTGGGTGTCGCACCACCACTAGTTCATATTTCACGTCTCATCGCTGGACCATCTTCCAGCGTGTGGTGTTCAAAGGGCAGACTTGGAGGCGCATGTTTATTTCATGATGGCGTTCAAGCTGTGTTGTTAGCCGTAGATAGGACGGCTAGTGAGCAGTAGTCGGGTTAGTTTCTCGCTTTGTGTGTGATATCAGGTTTCTTGTACCCTTCCCCTCTTTTTTTGGCAAACCATTCCCATCTTAAGGTGCGCATCGTAGAAGAGAAATATTTTTTCATCAATAAAGTTGGCACTGGGCATGGATAACTTTACCTTCTTTGTACCTGACGCCATTTTTGTGGCACCCCTTGAGCACTGCTAGAGCATGTATATATTCCCGAATCATCAGTAAAATTGACAGAGATTTATTCACCTTATTTAACTCCCGTTGTCATCTTTACAAAAAGGCCAAGGCGTCTCTGACTCGCCGACCTGACTCGCTCGGGGCGGATCCTATTTCACGCGCGCAGGCGTCAAATGTTGGTCGCGACCCCAAACGTGCGATACCAGTTGGGCTGGCTCACTTGGTGTATCACGGGCGGTGTTCTTTTTCATTTTTTTTTTGACGGGGGCGGTGTTCTTTTTCGTTCTCTGTTCGGGGTAGCTCATTTCTTTTTCGTACGCTGTCTGCTGCGCTTTTTTTTTTCTTTCTCTGGTTTTCTTCTTTCTTTTTCTGTTGGGTTTTTCTTCCGGTTTTTATTTAGTTTTATTTCTCCTCTTTTGTGGTTATTTCTCTCTTCAAGCTTTGGTTTCTCCAGTGATTTCTTTATTCTGGTTTTTGTTCTGATTTTTTACTTTTTTTTCAGATTTGCTTTTCTTTGGCTTATTCTTTCTGTTTTTTTGTTTTTTTTGTTTTCTTCTCTTTTCTATATATTATACAAAGAGCTTACACGTGTGTTTACAAAAATGTCCATCGTACATTTAAGAAACTATTGGACGTATATTTAAAAATGTTCATTGTACTTTTTATAATTTAAATATTGTTCAGCCTATATCCTACAAATGTTCACTGTGTATTTAAATATTGTTAAGCATGTATCTCAAAATGTTCACTGTGTATTTAATTATTGATTGATATTTTCTTTGGCGCTTGTGAATGGGCTGCCCGTACGCGTGATTCTTTCAGCGAAAGCTCAACAGTTTGCCGGACGCGGGCGGAGAATAGGAGCTCTCCTCGCTCGGTGTCTCGGTCATGTATTGCCCAATTCAGAACTCCCGTCGCTGCTGGGCTGATTTGTTCAACTTCCTCTACAGCCGAGGGTGAGCTACGAATCATGTCACTAGATTTCGTTCTCAAGTCAGGTTGTGTAACCGAGGCGTCTCCTGTCCGACAGGGTTGCATCGATAAATATACATTCAATTACATATTTATCACCGTAGCTCTAACAGATTGTATATCGTTATCCACGGACAGCCCGAGGATGTGTATGTTGGGTACATTCTCCATGTTCTACCCTGTTTCGAGACAAGATTTCGTCGGCGCCTTCCCATTGTTCTCCAGAGCACATTCTCTTGGCTATTTGCCGAGACGTTTATCTGGAGAACACTGGGGAGGTGTTGTCGAAATTTTGTCTCGGAAAGGAGTAGAATGGAGAACGAACTCAATCTACACATCCTCGGATGGGATTAGGACCCATCTTTACCTATTAGAGAGGTAGGTGGATTCAACGCGGTAGAAAATGAAATTTTTATATGATTAATTTAAATGAATCCTTAATTTTGTTGTGTGGCTCTCAATAAAGCTGAGGATGGCAGATAATCGGAATCGAGTAACATCAGAGTGGATCAAGAGATGTGTATTCGAAGGAGATATTCCGTAGTCCAATGAGAATTATCCCACCATGCCCCTGTGGGAGATGTGCCAGATGTCACCGTAGAAATCAGAAGGACATGGCTGACCACCTTCGCACGCACGGATATATTCCAAACTTTGACATGCCACCGATAAACTTAGCCGAGCAGGACCGTGGTAGAGAGGAGGTGATGCGACAACGCATCGATGGTTATGCGGACGACGGTGTCAGGGACATGCTAGATGATGTCATTGCTGCAGAAACGACACATGCAACACCTTCAAAGAATGAACCGGAGGAGCCGGAGGCAACCGCAAAGGCCTTCTTGCAGGTCTTGGCCTCATCAAAGAAACCTCTTTATGCGGGTGCAAAAATATCTCAGCTAGATACCATGTCGCAACTGATTGCAGTCAAGGGTAAGTACGGCTGTAGCCAGAAATGCTTCGAAGCATTCCGGGGAGTATGGGCTAACAGCCTCCCTGAGGGTCATGAACTGCCAAAAAGCATGTACACTACAAAGAAAATCATGAAGGCACTCTCTATGAATTATGAGAAAATAGATGTTGTCCGAAGAATTGCCTTTTGTTTAGGCACGAATATGCGGATGACAAGTACTATAGGGAGCGCCGTTCGTCTTGGTACCTTGAGGTGGTCAGTGAGGATGGTGAGAAAAGGCAGCTAGCCATCCCCATTAAGGTTCTTCTGTATCTCCATTTCAAAGAAAGACTGCAACACCTTTTCATTACGGAGGAGTCTGCCAAAATGATGAAGTGGCACAAGGAAGGTATAATGTAGAATCCAAATAAAATCGTACATCCATCGGAAGGAAAAGCATGGAAGTCGTTCGATGAAGAATACCCTGAGGAAGCAGCTGAGGCTGGGAATGTTAGCATAGCCATATCAGGTGATGGGTTCAATCCATATGGTATGTCGTCAAATCCATATAGTTGCTGGCCCGTGTTCGTAATTCCGCTCAACCTCCCTCCCGATGCCCTAGTGCAACGCAAGACCATGTTCTTGTCGCTCATCATTTCGGGGCCTGAATACCCGGGGAAGAAATTGGGTGTGTTTATGCAGCGGCTGGTGGATGATTTGCACCATTCTTGGTACTTTCCGAGGTTGACATACGACCGGGATCTGCAGAGAAATTTCTTGATGAAAGTTTGGTTGCACTATTGCATACATGACTTTTCCGGCTATGCTCTATTCTGCGGATGGTGTACAAGTGGGAAGATGTCATGCCCAGTGTGCATGCGGGATCTATGAATGATTTGGCTGAGTTAGGGTGGTAAGTATGTAGCCTTTGACCTGCATCGATAGTTCCTCCCTCTAGACCATCCAGACAGGGAAGACAAGAAGACCTTCATGAAAGGCCAGGTTGTTCATGAAGTAACCGAGATTCCAACATTTTTGGGGGCAAATGTTCTTGCTCAGCTAAAAGCTCTCAAGCCTAAAGCCTGCTGATTCAACGTCGGCGGCATACAGTATGTGAGATCCATCCTCCACGTCCGACTCTCCACCACCATAGTGCTCTAGTGCTCCGTCGGTTGTATCGTGCTTGCCGAATCTTTCGTCCAGCGAATCATCTCCAATCTGGTTGTCCATATCCTCCTTACATATCCTTTCTGCACAGGTTTCCCGCTGTATCACCTCTCCCTGCAAATGAAACACTGTCTACTTTCAGACAAAGCAGTTGGAGACCAACATGCACCTGAGCAGCAGTACCATCTTCTATTACCTCATCTTCGAACTTGTGCACGCAGTTCCGTCGTGCCTCACGCACTAGCCGCCGTGCTTCACGCACTAGCCGTCGACCCCATACGGCGCCAGACAAGAAACCATTGCAAGAAAACAATCTTTCATAGGACAAGCAATCATACATGAATCTCTAATCCAAAATTGCTAGTTTAATGGGAGTTGGACCTCCTTATAAGGGAGCTTCTTTCCTCACTTGTATGAGTATGAGAACAAGAGGGACATCCACACGCGCTCCTCCGCCACCCGCTACGGCACGACGCGCCGCGCGCGCCGCGGATTGCGGGAATGAGCAACCCTTAGGCTGCTGGCTGTTCGCTTCATTTCCATCTCTTCGTTTCACCTTCCGTCGCTGCCCTCTCGCCTCTCTCTCTATTGTGCCTATAAAAGGGAGGTCGCTCCTCTCTTTTTGAGTCATGTATGGAAGAAGGGTAATAAGGTTTTGGGGGAGCGCTCTGCGCGACTACTGACTGGTTCATCACGGACACCGACGACTACTTCCCCAACGACGACTGCTGCCCCGACATCGACAACCTCTTCGACGACATGGCTAGCGAGAATGTCGACCCCAAGTCCAGTGCTTTTGTTGTTGCTGCTGTCCCGTACGTGTTCTTGCTCTTCCTGTTACAGGTACTGCCACAGTTTCTTGTTCTAGTGTTTGCCCTAAATATATGTTTGACTACAATTCATATATACAGATGATATTTACCTTCTCTCCGATAGATGACTTGTTTTATTTCTACTATATTAGTCATGTTTTATCTAATATTTCTGTTAATAAAATCATTCAGTGAATTGGTCATATTTCCAACAGAATTGATGTCCCGCCTTGTCTCCCGTCCAAGCGGCGACGTTCATCTCTATCTCGTCAACGCAAAGTGGACACGGGGTGAGAGAGAGGAAGAAGACGCAACGGACATGGCGGCAGAAGTACAATTGGGGAGAGCGGCGGCGATGCGCCGGTGGAGACGCAATTATGGATGGCTAGGCAGGTGGCGGTCACGGGGCGACCGACACGGCTGAGGGTGCCCCAGGAAATTGGCTGAGCCGTGCGAGGAGTATCTGGTCCACCGGCTGCCGTAGCAATCAATGCGGGACAGAGCTGGTTTACTTATAGCACTATACATGGCATATACGACCACAAAATACGAGGACGTGCACAGATCCACATGCGTTCGAACAGGGTTGATTTCAGGAGCTTAGGCTTCAAAACAAATATTTGATGTATCTAGCATTAATTTGATGCTAGATACATTTAACAAGCGCTTTTGGACATAGTATGCACATGTAGATGACAAAATGGACTAAGAATGTCACTCACACAAAATGAGAAAGTTTGGTGGAGTCGTTATTCCTTCTCCACGAGATGAATGCTCACGGCATTTTGTAGCCTACAGGCACGGTCCTTTACATAGTCGTTCCAGGCTAGCCTTCGCTGGGATGCTGTGGCCAGCCATTTTGTAGCGTCGTCATACTCCAGTACGTCGGTGGAGCCATCTTTTAGATCGTGATGATTCGGACGTAGGGTTTACTCCCACAACCTATCCGGTCCGCATTATACAGTCAGGCAGACGTTTACCTTACCCGCTGCTGTTTCGTATGGTTTCTCACCACCGTTCCAGATCATTGCGCCGCCAAGCAAGTCTTCTTCATCCCTTCTTTCGACGTGCACCGGAAGAAGGGACAGCAGGCCTTCGGAACCCCGTCTATCGTGATCCTATATGGGAAAGGGGCGAACAAGTTTTTGGGGAGCGCACTCGCGGGACTGCTGGCAGCGACGACTTCGCGAACGACGACTTCTTCCCCGACCTCGGCAACCTCATCCTCGACGACATGGGCCACAACGTCAACGCCGGCGGTGTTGTTCCCGCTGCATCGTATGTGATTCTATCCTTCCTGTTTGAGATCGTGGTAAAATTCATGTTTCTAGTATGTGCCCTAGATGTGATCTGTTCATCTACTATGCTAGTTCGCATGATTAGTTTAATCTCTGTTATTGCTGTCATGATTTATATTTTGATTATTCAAATTAAATCTCATAGTAATTTGCTGATATTTCCAACAATCCAAAAACCTGATTATAGGCAATTTACTCCGAGTGGTTTTATTGCGCATCTGAAGCCGCCTGCCTTTAAGGGGCACAATATAAGAGGTGGTGCACGAGAGCAGTCTACTGGTTTCAGACCATGGGGTCCTATGACGCCACCAAGGGCAAGCCTGAGGGCAATCTGAATTCAACACAGCTGGAAGCTTTTGAGAAGATCGATACTCTCTTTTCTCTTTAAAGGCGCTCTTCTGAGTGTTCTTGATGACTTAATTATGGATTCGTATATGTCGTATGACAACGACAAGGACATGTGGGCTGTGCTCGAGGCCAAGTTTGGTGCCTTGGACGCCGGCAGCGAGTTGTACTTCATGGAGCAATTCTATGACTACAAGATGACTGATGAGCGCTCTGTTGTCTAACCTTCTCATGAGATACAGTCGCTCACAAAAGAACTTGAGTACTTCAAGTGTGTGTTGCCAGACAAATTTGTGGCCGGAGGCATCATTGCCAAGCTTCCACCTTCGTGGAACAATTTTGCTACTTCCCTGAAACACAAGAGACATGTGTTTTTCGTTGTGGATCTCATTGGTACCCTTGATGTTGAAGAGAAGGCGAGAGCAAAGGACACACGTGCTCGAGTTACTGAGAGAGCTTCTAATGCCCACATGGTACAGAAGAAGAACTTCCAGTCCAACAAGTTCAAAAACAACAAGAACAAAACTCACGGCAAATGCAAGTTTGATACAAAGAACAAGCCATCACATGCCACCAACTTCAAGAAGAATTCTCATAAGAAAGGGAAGGGACTTTGCCATGTCTGTGGTGATCCTAATCACTGGGCTCCGAAGTGTCCTAACCGCTTTGAGGAGCGTGAACATGAGAAGAGCGGCAAGTCCGTTAATGTTGTCATCGGTGATACTGATATGAAGGAATCTGGGTACGACATTCTTCCCACCATCCTTTCAGTATTTCAATCTCCTGATTGGTTAATTGACACCGGTGCCAATATACATGTTTGTGTTGATGCCTCCATTTTTTCTTCTTACCAGGTCACAGGGACTTCTCCTGTGCTGATGGGGAATGGGTCACATGCCATCGTTCGAGGTGTTCGTACGGTCGATCTGAAGTTTACTTCGGGGAAGACCGTGCGTGTGAAGAACATTCATCATGTGTCGTCCATCAATAAAAATCTCGTTAGCGGTTCCCGTTTATGTCAAGATGGGTTTAAGTTGGTTTTCGAATCCAATAAAGTAGTAGTTTCTAAGTATATTAGAGTTGAGGCTTGTTCCGCCTGTCTTTGTCAGATATTTGCACTAAAGTTATTAATAATATTTGCCACAATAATGACTCTGATATTTGGCATTCACGACTTTGTCATATTAACTTCGGTTGCATGACGCGGCTAGCCAATCTAAATTTAATTCTGAAAATCTCTATTGTCAAAGGCTCCAAGTGCCAAGTATGTGTGCAAGCTAAGCAACCTCGCAAGTCCCATAAGACTGCAGAGGCAAGAGACTTGGCGCCACTAGAGCTTATACATTCTGATCTTTGTGAGATGAATGGCGTTTTGACAAAAGGTGTAAAGACATATTTCATGACGTTGATTGATGACTCCACTACATATTGCTATTTGTAACTTCTGAAATCAAAAGATGAGGCTTTAACTTTCTTTAAAAACTGTAAAGCTGAAGTAGAGAACCAACTTGATCGAAAAATTAAACAGCTTAGGTGTGATCATGTTGGAGAGTACTTTTCCAATGAATTTGATTTGTTTTGTGTGGAATATGGTATAATCCACGAGAGTATGGCTCCCTACTCACCTCAGTCAAATGGGGTAGCCAAAAGAAAGAACCAAACTCTAACTGATTTGGTTAACGCCATGTTAGACACATCGGGTCTTTCCAAGGAATGGTGGGGGGAGGCACTGATGAATGCATGTCATGTCCTAAACCGAGTTCCCAAAAAGCATACGACCATGACTCCATTTGAGTAACGGGAAAAGAAAAGGTTGAAACTCTCTTACCTACGTTCTTGGGGTTGTTTGGCGAAAGTCAATATACCAATTCCCAAGAAGCGCAAGCTTGGACCAAAAACCGTGGATTGTGTTCTTCTGAGCTATGCTTTTCATAGCATTGGCTACAGATTTTTGATAATAAAATCTGAGGTATCCGACATGCATTTTGGTACGATTATGGAGTCTAATTATGCAACTTCCTTTGAGGACATATTTCCTATGTAGGATATGTCGATTTCATCAAATCAGGAGATACCAACTCCATCTAGTGAGGAATTCGCTGTAATTCCTGAACTCACCATTGCGATGGAACATGTTGAGAATCCTGTTGAGGGTGACAATGAAACTCCTATAAGGAGTAAGAGATAGAGGACTGCAAAGTCCTTTGGTGATGATTTCATTGTGTACCTTGTGGATGATACACCCAGGACTATTTCAGAAGCATATGCATCTCCTGATGCTGACTACTGGAAGGAAGCTGTTTGTAGCGAGATGGATTCCTTCTTAATTAACGGAACATGGGAGATCACTAACCGTACATATGGGTGTAAACCTGTAGGATGTAAGTGCGTGTTCAAGAAGAAGCTCAGACCTGATGGTACGATTGAAAAGTAGAAGGCACGACTTGTGGCAAAGGGTTATATCCAGAAAGAAGGTGAAGACTTCTTGGATACTTACTCACTCGTGGCTAGACTGACCACAATTTGGGTGCTACTATCACTGCCTGGCTCATATGGTTTTCTCGTTCATCAAATGGACGTTAGGACGGCTATCCTCAATGGAGAGTTGAAGGAGGAAATTTACATGGACCCGCCAGATGGTTTTGTAGTACTTGGTGTCGGTGTCAAAACCGGCGGATCTCAGGTAGGGGGTCCCGATCTGTGTGTCTTAGGCTGATGGTAACAAGAAGCAAGGGACACAATGTTTACCCAGTTTCGGGCCCTCTCGATGGAGGTAAAACCCTACTTCCTGCTTGATTAATATTGAAGATATGAGTAGTACAAGAGTAGATCTACCACGAGATCGTAGAGGCTAAACCCTAAGAGCTAGCCTATGACGGTATGATTGTAATTGTGATCGGCCTTCTAAGGACCATCCTCTCCGGTTTATATAGACACCGGAGAGGGCTAGGGTTTACATGGAGTCGGTTACAAGGAAGGAAATACAATATCCGGATCGCCAAGCTTGTCTTCCACGCAAAGGAGAGTCCCATCCGGACACGGGCCAAAGTCTTGAGTCTTGTATCTTCACGCTTCAATAGTCCGGACGATGTATATAGTACGGCTGTCCGGATACCCCCTAATCTAGGACTCCCTCAGTAGCCCCTGAACCAGGCTTCAATGATGATGAGTCCGGTGCGCAGTCTTGTCTTCGGCATTGCAAGGTGGGTTCCTCCTTCCGAATACTCCAAGGTTATTGTCGAACACATAGACCGTGTCCGGATCTGCAAAATGATCTTCACATACCACCGTAGAGAGAATGATACTTCGGCTGATGACTTTTAGACGATGTGATATGCCATTACACCCAGGTCATTATTCGAACTGTTTTTCCCACAACCAACCACAACGCGTGTCGCGGGGCGGTTTCCTTGACACGTCTTGTCAAAGCAGAGATCATGCCCCCTTATCACGGGATTCTCATCAATACGGGTATGGGTAATCCAACCGCACCGCTAATCGCGGCGAGTGGGAGGTGAGCGGGTTCCACCAAGCAAGTGGGGAGGCGCAAAAAGCTTTTACCATCCCTTATAAAGAGATAAGGTCCCTTCCTCTTTACACGCGCCTTCTCCTTCCGCTAACTCATTCCCCTCTGCTCGAGCCCTAACGCCCAAGCCTTCTTATTTTCCATCAAAGAGAAGTTTTCCAAAGATGTCTGGATCCGGAGCAGGAGGCAGATGGATGGCCTCTACCGTCCGGGAGAAGGATATCAAGAAGCTCCGGGAAGCCGCGTATCTGGCCAAGAAGATTGGCCACCATCTCCCATCGGCGGGACAGGTCGTCCCTACTCCGGAGCCTCACAAGAGAGTCGTGTTCCTTCCCCATTTTGTCCGCGGGCTTAGGTTTCCCCTCCACCCATTTGTCCGTGGAGTTATGTATTACTATGGGATTGATTTTCATGATCTTTCCCCCAACGCTTTTCTCAATATCTCGACGTTCATCGTCATGTGCGAGGCCTTTCTTCGGATTCCGCCTCACTTTGGCCTGTGGCTGAAGATTTTCAATGTGAAGCCCAAGGTGGTAAGTGGCGAACACGCCGAGTGCGGCGGTGCCATGGTGAGCAAGATGCCCAAGGTCGTTTGGCCAAAGGGCACATTCAACGACTCCATCAAGGAGTGGCAGCAGAAGTGGTTTTATATCACCGAACCACGTGGCAAAAAGTGGGCTGCAGCTGCGGAGTTCGGATCCGGAGCTCCACTGCGGCTCACGTCCTGGCCCAAGAAGGGCCCGAACTGGTCCTCGTCCGATGAGCTATCACTGCTCCAGACACGCGTTCGGAGCGCAGTTGACAAGGACGTCAAACTCGTTGACGTAGTCCAGGTGATGCTAGTTCGCCTGGTTCTACCTTGTCAGCGTCGATTCCGCACTTTGTGGGAGTTCGACCCAACCGAGCGCCAGACCCTTCAGGAGCTCTATGACTCCTCCCACAAGTATATCTAGAAGGTGCTCTTCAAGTCCGGCAAATCATGGCCGGACTCTGCTGAGGATCGGGGTATCAATTATCCCATTCTCCAAGCCCAGTAAGTTACAGTCATGCTCTGTCTATCCATGCTTCAATTGGCATGTCATGAGGGAAACATTTTAATCGTGTTTCATCATGACCCCAGGGATGGATTAAGAAGGTGGAGCGGATGCATTGTCGGGCCCCACTGCCAGAGGAACCGGCCGGACCTCTTCTAACGAAGATGCTGGTCCCCGCGCCTTATGAGGCACCAAAGAAGGAGGACTCCAAGAAGGTCAAGAAGTCCCGGAGTGGCCTCCATCGCCGCGAGACTTCGGACGCCAAATCCGAAGACACCAGCGACGCTCCTTCTTCGGAAGACAAAGAGGAGGAAGCAGAGGAGGGTGAGGCTTACTCTATAGGTGGGAAGAAACGCGCGGCTTCCCCGTCCCTGGAGGCCGAATTGCCCAAGAGGGGGAGAGGTTCCCATCCAGAGGCATCCACCCCGGCTGCCGACAGCGGCCCAGAGTGGGATCCCAGAGCCCAACCCCTGGAAAAATTGTAAGTAACCGAATCCCGGATGCGCCTATGCATTCAGTGTCGTCTGAGCATAGTAGTTTTAACTGTCACCATATCTCGTACAGCCCGGCGAGATCTCCTGCCGGACAGTCATCATCGGAGGATTCATTGAGTTCGGATGCTGTGGCAAGCGAGACGCCTCCGGAGGCTCTTTTTCCGAAGTCCGGGCGCGACGCCGTGGTGTTGTCTCGAGGAGACCCCGAGCCGGATAAGGTTTTGGAGACCTTTAAGGCTCCAGGATCGGGCGAGCGGCCACCCTTCAAGGAGGGAGGTTTTCCTACTCCGCCGGCAACCTCTGTCTACGGAGAGCTGTCGGGCGGTCTATCGATAGTGTTGAAGAATGCGTCTATCGTCGATGAACATCGGACCCTCATGGGTGCGGTGGTTGGAAAGATTCAGTCTGC
Source organism: Triticum dicoccoides (assembly GCF_002162155.2). Lineage (NCBI taxonomy): Eukaryota > Viridiplantae > Streptophyta > Magnoliopsida > Poales > Poaceae > Triticum > Triticum dicoccoides. The sequence goes on along the minus strand of NC_041386.1, from coordinate 696,709,953 downwards.
CGAAAGCGGGATGAATGAGTCCTGCCTTGGCCTTATAAAGGCTTTTGAGGTATGGTTTCTCAGGGAATTTTGAGGAATCATCATAATATGAGTAGTAGCCCCTGGTACACTGTCCGGCGAAAGATAGAGAGCCGGGCAGGGGATCAACTCCTCTTTTCGTGTGAACCCTTGTTAATGACGTGTACCTCTTTGTTTCAAAACAGGCGTCTGCGTAGAAGACGGCCGCATATCAGGCGGAAGTGTCTGTACTGAAGAGAGCCTGGCATGGGCTGAGGAAGAACTTGGTCGTGTGAGGAAGCAATTAGAGGAGAAGAAAGGTATGTTTAAACATTGTCTTGCATTAGGCACGAATGAGTAATTGTGCCTATTGAAAAGTATTTATGTTATACGCCCTAGGAGCGAGTGCCGAATATGAGGCGCTGAAGAAGGCAGTGGCTGATGCCCACGAGAGGGCTGCCGCCGAAAAGGCGCTTTGTGAGAAGCACGAGGCCAGGGTCGTCACAGCTGAGCGGGAGCTCCAGGAGGCTGTGACAAAAAGCAAGAGCTTGGAGCAAAGTCTAGAAGGGAAAGAATGCGAACTTGCCCAAGCTCTCCAAGCCGCGGAAGATGCTCGGGAAGAAGCCCGAGGTGCTGTACGGGACATTCAGGAGGCCCGGAAAGTTGCGGCTGGTAAGGCCTATTGTATCTACGGCCATTATTATGTTATAGTGTGGAGAACTCTAAGCGGCAAGCTGAATTCTTGATTTTACAGGGGCGTTTGCAGATCTACCTCGTAGCATATTCGATGCTGCCCAATTTTACCGGATCGAGGAGAGGGAGTCTGCGGGGAGGAACTTCTGGTCGCAGTATTTGGCGCCAAACTATCTGGTGCCTTTTATCGATCAGCTGAAGCAGTTGGTCGAACTGCACCAGGCGGCCGAACTAGCCATGAAGGACTTGGTTATCCGGATGTGGCCTGCAGAGCCAATTCCAAGCAGTTACTTTGTACTCGTAAAGCGGATTGTGTGCGCCTATCCTCCGCTTGATTCTATAAAGCGATCAGTCTGTATAGAAGGTGCGCGCATGGCGCTTGCCCATGCGAAAGTGCATTGGGGGAAGCTTGATGCGGAGAAGCTGATAACTAAGGGGCCACCGGAGGGTAAGGAGCATCGCAAGCCCGTACTGTACTATGAAGGTGTAGTGAAGGGGGCCCGCCTGGCGGCGGATAAGTGCACCAAAGATATTATATTTCCCTGAGGGCATTCTTGCCAATATTTGTAATGTGGGATAATCGCACTTTAATTATGTATTGCCTATTTCGTGTTAACATATGTTCTTCCCGCGCGGCTATTTATTGTATGTAAATTCTGAGAGTTGGCCAGTGGTCGGCTTCGGCCCCCACGTGAGAAGTACGGGGATGTTCGGGGTATTTCTGAACACACTTTATCCCATGGTTGGGTCCTTCTAAGGAGGTGTTTCTCACCACGAACCAGGCAATCGGACTATATATGGCTTTACTACTCTCACTTAGCCATAGGAATTCGAGTATGGTCGGCGCAGCCCCTAGTGTTCGGAAGGCCGAACTAGGAGCTCTATCGGCGCCTGATCGGAAGACCGATCCATCGCAATCTGCATTGTATAGTGGCGTTATGCAGAAAAAATCTTTAAGGATTTCACAACCTCTCGAACAGCTAACCAGCTCTTGCTGCATCATGACAGTCGGTTTTCGGCTTTCTCTACTGAGGTGCTCGTCTGGCAGAACCGGGACACAATCGTAGTAGTTCTCCCAGCGCTACCTTAGCCGACGGAACGGAACGTAAGGTACCAAAACATGGGAGCCGGGCAAACCCAACCAATGATCCAAGACATGATTCGGAGCTGATGCATATAGTGCTATAAGTTCGGGGTGCCGAGCGACCGAAAAGGTGGTCGGACTTTAGTGCCGTGCTGTGAAGCCCCTGGCATAACCCGGCGTAACACGAAGCGTGGCTGCCGTTTTATGGCAAAGAGGCGTCGATGATAAACGACGGCTGGTACGTGTTATTTAAGTATACGCATTGCAGTAGGATGATATGTCTATGCATATGAGTGCGATTTATGATTGTGAAAAAGGAATGGTTTTTTGGCGGAACCTGTGATGGCCGACTGGAGGGGGCTGTGAGTGAATCCGAACTGCCTTCTACCTGCATGGTCCTGTCCTGGGCCGATTCCACACCGCCAATCCTGTTCTGCATAAAAGTTAGTTTGTGAAGGTAAATGCTCGGAGGCAGCCGAGCGTCCTCGCGTGGTTGGTCTAAAGGTTCCTGATCGGATCCGGGTGACCCCAGCCGCTTTACCGGGAAGTAGCCCGGATTCCTCCGTGGGTGACCGGAAAGGTGGTTGTCGTATCAAAATATTGATAGGCATGCACGACTTGCTACTCCGGCAGTTGTATGATTTCCGCTCTAAGGGCGGGGTTTCGCCCTTGTATGTAGGCGTGAGTATATCACCGGCATCGGCCGAATGGTTTACCATGTTGAATCTAGTCAACGTAGTTCATCCCGTTAGCATACGGTGGGTTACCGTATGAGGGGTGTGCGCCGACGGCATGGCATTTTTTGGTTATCTGAGAACAACCGTTAGAGCGCTGGGCCAATGAACTTGGCCTTTGCACCGGACACCTTATAGAAGGTGTTTATTTATAGATTTATACCCGTGGGTGCTTTATGTGTTGTGGAGCCCCTGGACTACTAGGTCTAGGGGTACGGCAATTGAGTTGTCGTGGTTTGTATGATAGGGGACGATCGGCCGTACTGTTGTGCCCTGGGGGGTCTCTTGACTAGATGTCTCCCTTCATTGTTTCCGGCACGCGATCGGTCGCTTTTTTTTTAAAATCCGGCATTCTCTATTGGTATGTTTTGCCGCCCTACTTGGAATACCGTGAATTTCAAATGGTTGATCGAGTTTGTGGCTCGGGCCGAATAGGCTTGAGCTGTTTTTTGTCCGTTGACCGGACTGGGAGTTGCTGAACTTGGCACCAGCTTCCCTGACTTGACGTTTATGGCCGTTGCGCCGAGGCTTGAGGATGCCTCTTCGTGTATCCTTCTTGCTTTCTTGGACTGTAGTGGTGTGCGGACGTCGGGTTGTGTGCCTTTGGATCGCCTGCTTAGGTTGAGGTAGCCAGTTGTGCCACGTATGCACTTTGTTAGGGCGGTCGAGTCCATACTTTTCGGTGGCCAAGATCTTGGTCCACCTATCCATTAGCAAATCCTGGTTGATTTTAAGCTGCTCTTGCTTCCTTTGGAGGCTCCTTGCCGTGGCCATGAGTCGTCGCTTGAAGCGAATTTGTTCCGCTGGATCTTCAGGCACGCTGAATTCGTCATTGCCGAGGCTTACCTCGTCTTCAGAGGGGGGTATATAGTCGTCCCTCTCCAAGTATCCCAACGTGGCCTGTCCGGCCTGCTTGAAGGTAGGCTGATTAGGGTTGTATTCCTCTTCGGCACCATCCGGATTGCTTGCATCTCCGGGGCCGACATTGATGTGGCGGGGGTTGGAGTGGCGCCGAAAACGCCCATACTTTGCTTTTCCCTCTGAGGGGTTATCCTCCGTTGCCTCATCGCCATTGGTTTCCTTCTGTGTATCCACCATATAGATATCGTATAAAGAGGTGGCTGTCCACCGCCCTGTGAGCGGTGGCTCCTATAAGTCTTCCGCATCGTCGTCCATACCGTCGATGTCTTCGTAGTCGAAGTTAAGCACGTCGGTTAAATCATCGATCGTGGCAATGAAGTCGTTGGTGGGTGCGCAGCGAATTCCTTTGTTGCCTGCTTCCCACTCAGGCCGGACATAGTTTACCCAAGAGCCTCTTGACAAAGAGAGAGACTTTAATGAGTTCAGCATGTCGCCAAAGGGTGAGTGCTGGAAGATGTCAGCAGCGATAAACACCATTACCGGATCCCAGCCTGGCTCGGCTGGCTCGAGGGTGTGCGGACCGGAACCAACAGCCAGACACGAGTCCGGGGCACCGGGGTTACAGGCCTCCACAGAGGTGAGACCTGTGTTCGGCTCCATCGCCGGTGAGTGTGCGGCCTGCGGAGCGGGGCTACCCCTCCGTCCTTGGGCAACGCAACCTGTTCCGGATTTAGATCCGGGGCTATTGCTGGGATGATGTTCCGAGCATTGTTCGACAGCAGGTCTAGGCCGTGCCCGTCGTGACTGTCCGGCGCTCCTCGCGCAGGACCGAATCCGTCGAAGATCAAGTATCCGTTAAAATCCTCCGTGTAGTTCAGGTTTCCGAACCTGATCTGGTGGCCAGGGGCGTAGCTATCGATCAGCTCCAGATGGCCAAGCGAATTGGCAAGCAGTGGGAAGGCGCCGAACACAAAGATCTGTCCGGGGAGAAAAGTCTCGCCCTGGACCGTCTTGTTGATGATTGAAGACGCCATCAAGCCTCGAAGCAGCGACACAGAGGAACTCTCAATGAAAGCACCAATGTCGGTGTCAAAACCGGCGGATCTCGGGTAGGGGGTCCCAATCTGTGCGTCTTAGACTGATGGTAATAGGAAGCAAGGGACACAATGTTTACCCAGGTTCGGTCCCTCTCGATGTAGGTAAAACCCTACTTCCTGCTTGATTAATATTGAAGATATGAGTAGTACAAGATTAGATCTACCACGAGATCGTAGAGGCTAAACCCTAAGAGCTAGCCTATGATGGTATGATTGTAATTGTGATCGGCTTTCTAAGGACCATCCTCTCTGGTTTATATAGACACGGAGAGGGCTAGGGTTTACATGGAGTCGGTTACAAGGAAGGAAATACAATATCCAGATCGCCAAGCTTGTCTTCTACGCAAAGGAGAGTCCCATCTGGACACGGGCTGAAGTCTCTTGTATCTTCACGCGTCAATAGTCCGGACGATGTGTATAGTTCGGCTGTCCGGATACCCCTAATCCAGCACTACTAGGAAAAGGCCTACTAATGGCGCACCAGTTTTGCCTACTAATGGCACACTACCGGTGCGCCATTAGTAGCACGCCACTAGTATTTTTTACCAATGGCGCACCACTGGTGCGCCATTAGTATCTGGTATACTAATGGCGCACCAGGCAGTGCGCCATTACTATGTAACTCCATGCGCCATTAGTATGCCTCCCGGGGGCCATATGTAACCATGTGCTTTGTCATACTAATGGCGCACTCTGCCTTGATGCGCCATTAGTATCCTTTGGCATACTAATGGCGCACTCTGCCTTGATGCGCCATTAGTATGAATATTTGTTTTTTTTGCTTTTCTGATTTTTGCACAGGTTATAAAATATATTATTGGACAGAATATAGACAGCAGCACACAGCAACAGCAGATTCATCGAATACAATAGAAGATTAGTCTCCGAATACAATTCATCATATTAGTCTCTGAATTCAAAAGACCGAACAAAGATAAAACATTACAAGTCTCAAGACCGCGAGTATCGAGTTTGTCTTCACATTACAAGTCGATATTGATCATCTAAACTACCATCACATAAAAGAGACCTGCGGTCATCACGATGAGCATCATCGCGATCAAACTGGTCTTCATCCGGTTCCTCCAACGCTCCCTCCTCTCTCCCGCTAGATAGCGGGCGTATCTAGATTCGGCCTCCGCCCTACTGGTGTACCCTTTGTAACTGTAACTGCTGAAACGGTGAACCTGTCTCCGACACTCCTCCCAGTCGTCGTAGACTCCGGGAACCTTACCCTTGTACACGACATACGACAACATCTCTATGCACAGGCCAAACAACAGACAACAGACAATACATAAGCAATATGTAAGTATGCAACAAAAGGATCGGAAGAGAAAAGCAAGACATTAATAGCACGATTCATGATCCTACTAATAAATAGCATCGATTACATCTAAGTTGAATGACTGTCCAAACCAAAGAGACATATGAATTCATTAAAATTTAATTACAACATGAGCCAATCAATGTTTCAGAACTACACATCACTACTTTCGACTCGACTCATCGGACAGGAGCGTGGATGAAGCCGTCGTCTATCTTGATGGTCATGAAATCGCGGTCGTTGTCAGCCTGGATTTGTAGCGTTCCATCTATCTCATTGTTGGACGGTTGATATCTGAGGTAGAACTGAAGGAAATATGCCCTAGAGGCAATAATAAAGTTATTATTTATTTCCTTATTTCATGATAAATGTTTATTATTCATGCTAGAAGTGTATTAACCGCAAACATAATACATGTGTGAATACATAGACAAACATAGTGTCACTAGTATGCCTCTACTTGACTAGCTCATGAATCAAAGATGGTTAAGTTTCCTAGCCATGGACAAAAGAGTTGTCATTTGATTAACGGGATCACATCATTAGGAGAATGATGTGATTGACTTAACCCATTCTGTTAGCTTAGCACACGATCGTTTAGTATGTTGCTACTGCTTTCTTCATGACTTATACATGTTCCTGTGACTATGAGATTATGCAACTCCCGTTTACCAGAGGAACACTTTGTGTGCTACCAAACATCACAACGTAACTGGGTGATTATAAAGGTGCTCTACAGGTGTCTCCGAAGGTACATGTTGGGTTGGCATATTTCGAGATTAGGTTTTGTCACTCCGATTGTCGGAGAGGTATCTCTGGGCCCTCTCGGTAATACACATCACTTAAGCCTTGCAAGCATTGCAACTAATGAGTTAGTTGTGGGATGATGTATGGCTGAACGAGTAAAGACACTTGCCGGTAACGAGATTGAACTAGGTATTGGATACCGACGATCGAATCTCGGGCAAGTAACATACCGATGACAAAGGGAACAACGTATGTTGTTATGCGGTTTGACCGATAAAGATCTTCGTAGAATATGTAGGAGCCAATATGAACATCTAGGTTCCACTATTGGTTATTGACCGGAGACAGTTCTAGGTCATGTCTACATAGTTCTCGAACCCGTAGGGTCCGCACGCTTAAGGTTTCGATGACAGTTATATTATGAGCTTATGATTTTTGATGTACCGAAGGAGTTCGGAGTCCCGGATGAGATCGGGGACATGACGAGGAGTCTCGAAATGGTCGAGACATAAAGATCGATATATTGGACGACTATATTCGGTGTTCGGAAAGGTTCCGAGTGATTCGGGTATTTTTTGGAGTACCGGAGAGTTATGGGAATTCGCCGGGGAGTATATGGGCCTTATTGGGCCATACGGGAATAGAGGAGAGAGGCCAAAAGGAAGGAGGCCTGCGCCCCCCCTCTGGTCCGAATTGGACAAGGGGCGCAGCCCCCCTTTCCTTCTTCCTCTCCCCCTCTTTCCCCTTCTCCTACTCCAACAAGGGAGGTGGAATCCTACTAGGACTAGGGAGTCCTAGTACGACTCCACACTTGGCGCGCCCCCTCCTTGGGCCGGCCTCCTCCCCCCTTGCTCCTTTATATACGGGGGCAGGGGGGCACCCCATGACACACAAGTTGATCTACGGATCATTCCTTAGCCGTGTGCGGTGCCCCCCTCCACCATATTCCACCTCGGTCATATTGTCGCGGAGTTTAGGTGAAGCCCTGCGCCGGTAGAACATCATCATCGTCACCACGCCGTCGTGCTGACGGAACTCATCCCCGACGCTTTGCTGGATTGGAGCCCGGGGAACGTCATCGAGCTGAACGTGTGCTGAACACGAAGGTGCCGTACGTTCGGTGCTTGGATCGGTCGAATCGTGAAGACGAACGACTACATCAACCGCGTTATCATAACGCTTCCGCTTACGGTCTACGAGGGTACATGGACAACACTCTCCCCTCTCGTTGCTATGCCATCACCATGATCTTGCGTGTGCGTAGGAAATATTTGAAATTACTACGTTCCCCAACAATGGTATCAGAGCCTAGGTTTTATTCGTTGATGTTATATGCACGAGTAGAACACAAGTGAGTTGTTGGCGATACAAGTCAGACTGCTTACCAGCATGTCATACTTTGGTTCGGCGGTATTGTTCAATGAAGCGGCCCGGACCGACATTACGCGTACGCTTACGCGAGACTGGTTTTACCGCCGTGCTTTGCACACAGGTGACTAGCGGGTGTCAGTTTCTCCAACTTTAGTTGAACCGAGCGTGGCTACGCCCGGTCCTTGAGAAGGTTAAAACAACACCAACTTGATGAACTATCGCTGTGGTTTTGATGCGTAGGTAAGAACGGTTCTTGCTCAGCCCGTAGCAGCCACGTAAAACTTGCAACAACAAAGTAGAGGACGTCTAACTTGTTTTTGCAGGGCATGTTGTGATGTGATATGGTCAAGACATGATGAGATATAAGTTGTTGTATGAGATGATCATGTTTTGTTGAAGTTATCGGCAACTGGCAGAAGCTCTATGGTTGTCTCTTTGTTGCATAAGATGCAAGTGCCAAATAATTGCTTTACCTTATGGTGTCGTGCCGGTGACGATAGAGATCATGACAGTACTTTGGAGATGGAGATCAAAGGCGCAAGATGATCATGGCCATATCATGTCACATATTTTGATTGCATATGATGTTTATCTATTATACATCTTATTCTATTTTGTTTGACGGTAGCATTTTAAGATGATCTCTCACTAAAAATTATCAAGAAGTGTTCTCCCTGAATATGCACCGTTGCCAAAGTTCGTCGTGCCCAGACACCACGTGATGATCGGGTGTGATAAGCTCTACGTCCATCTACAACGGGTGCAAGCTAGTTTTGCACACGCAGAATATTCAGGTTATACTTGACGAGCCTAGCATATGCAGATATGGCCTCGGAACACAGAGACCGAAAGGTCGAGCGTGAATCATATAGTAGATATGATCAACATAGTGATGTTCACCATTGAAAACTACTCCATCTCACGTGATGATCGGTTATGGTTTAGTTGATTTGGATCACGTGATCACTTAGATGACTAGAGATATGTCTGTCTAAGTGGGAGTTCTTAAGTAATATGATTAATTGAACTTAAATTTATCATGAACTTAGTCCTGGTAGTATTTTGGAAATTAAGTTTATAGATCAATAGCTCGCGTTGTTGCTTTTCATATGTTTATTTTGATATGTTCCTAGAGAAAAATTGTGTTGAAAAATGTTAGTAGCAATGATGCGGATTGGATCCGTGATCCGAGGTTTATCCTCATTGCTGCACAGAAGAATTATGTCCTTAATGCACCGCTAGGTGACAGACCTATTGCAGGAGCAGATGCAGACGTTATGAACGTTTGGCTAAGCTTAATATGATGACTACTTGATAGTTTAGTGCACCATGCTTAACGGCTTAGAATCGGGACTTCAAGGATGTTTTGAACGTCATGGACCATATGAGATGTTCGAGAAATTGAAGTTGATATTTCAAGCAAATACCCGAGTTGAGAGATATGAAGTATCCAACAAGTTCTATAACTAAAAGATGGAGGAGAATCGCTCAACTAGTGAGCATGTGCTCAGATTGTCTGTGTAATTCAATCGCTTGAATCTAGTGGGATTTAATCTTCCAGATAAGATAGTGATTGGCAGAATTCTCTAGTCACCATCACTAAGTTACTAGAACTTCGTGATGAACTATAGTATGCAAGGGACGACATAAACGATTCCCGAGCTCTTCGTGATGTTGACATCGACGAAGGTAGAAATCAAGAAAGAGCATCATGTGTTGATGATTGACAAAGATCACTAGTTTCAGGTAAAGGGCAAAGGAAAAAAAAGGGAAACTTCAAGTAGAATGGCAAACAAGTTGTCACTCCCGCGAAGAAGCTCAAAGCTGGACCAAAGCCTGAAACTGAGTGCTTACACTACAAAGGAAATGGTCACTGGAAGCGGAAATGCCCTTAATATTTGGTGGATAAGAAGGATGGCAAAGTGAACAAGGGTATATTTGATATATAGGTGTTTGATGTGTGCCTTACTAGTGTTTATAGTAGCCCCTGAGTATTTGATACTTGTTCGGTTGCTAAGATTAGTAAATCGAAACAGGAGTTACGTAATAAACAGAGACTAGTTGAGGGGAAGTGACGATGAGTGTTGGAAATAGTTCCAAGATTGATATGATCATCATCGCACACTCCCTATACTTTCGGGATTAGTGTTGAACCCAAATAAATGTTATTTGGCGTTTACGTTGAGCAGGAATATGATTTGATCATGTTTATTGCAATACGGTTATTCTTTTAAAATCAGAGAATAATTATTGTTCTGTTTAAATGAATAAAACCTTTGATGGTCATACACCCAATGAAAATAGTTTGTTGGATCTCGATCATAGTGATACACATATTCATAATATTGATGCCAAAAGATGCAAAGTTGATAATGATAGTGCAACTTATTTATGGTACTGCCGTTTGGGTCATATCGGTGTAAAGCGCATGAAGAAACTCCATAAAGATGGATTTTCGGAATCACTTGGTTATGAATCATTTGATGCTTGCGAACCATGCCTTTTGGGCAAGATGACTACAACTCCGTTCTCTGGAACAATGGAACGAGCTACTGACTTATTGGAAGCAATACATACCGATGTATGCGGTCCAATGAGTGTTGATGCTCGTGGCGGGTATCGTTATTTTCTGACCTTCACAAGATGAATTGAGCAGATATGAGTATATCTACTTGATGAAACATAAGTCTGAAATAATTGAAAGGTTCAAACAATTTCAGAGTGAAGTGGAAAAATCATCGTAACAAGAAAATAAAGTTTCTACGATCTGATCGCGGAGACGAATATTTGAGTTACGAGTTTGGTCTTCAATTAAGACAATGTGGAATAGTTTCACAGCTCACGCACCACCTGGAACACCACAACGTTATGGTGTGTCCGAACGTCGTAACTGCACTTTATTGGATATGGTGCGATCTATGATGTCTCGTATCGGTTTTACCACTATCGTTTTGGGGTTGTGCATAAGAGACAGCTGCATTCACGTTTAAAAGGGCACCATCTAAATCCGTTGAGACGACACCGTATGAACTATGGTTTAGCAGTAAACCTAAGCTGTCATTTCTTAAAGTTTGGAGTTGTGATGCTTATATGAAAAAGTTTCAACCTAATAAGCTCGAACCCAAATCGGAGAAGTGCGTCTTCATAGAATACCCAAAGGAAACTGTTGGGTACTCCTTCTATCACAAATCCGAAGGCAAAACATTCGTTTCTAAGAATGGATCCTTTCTAGAGAAGGAGTTTCTCTCGAAAGAAGTGAGTGGGAGGAAAGTAGAACTAGATGAAGTAATTGTACCTGCTCCCTTATTTGAAAGTAGTTCATCATAGAAATCTGTTCCCGTGACTACTACACCAATTAGTGAGGAAGTTAATGATGATGATCATGAAACTTCAGATTAAGTTACTACAGAACCTCGTAGGTCTTCCAAAGTAAGATCCGCACTAGAGTGGTATGGTAATCCTGTTCTGGAAGTTATTTTACTAAACCATGATGAACCTATGAACTATGAAGAAGCGATGGTGAGCCCAGATTCCGCAAAATGGCTTGAGGCCATGAGATCTGAGATAAGATCCATGTATGAAAACAAAGTATGGACTTTGATTGACTTGCCCAATGATCGGCGAGACATTGAGATTAAATGGATCTTCAAGAGGAAGACGGACGCTGATAGTGTTACTATCTACAAAGCTAGAATTGTCGCAAAAGGTTTTCGACAAGTTCAAGGTGTTGACTAGGATGAGAGTTTTTCACTCGTATCTATGCTTAAGTCTGTCTGAATCATGTTAGCAATTGCCACATTTTATGAAATCTGGCAAATGGATGTCAAAATTGCATTCCTTAATGGATTTTTTAAAGAAGAGTTGTATATGATGCAACCAGAAGGTTTTGTCGATCCGAAAGGTGCTAACAAAATGTGCAAGCTCCAGCGATCCATCAATGGACTGGTGCAAGCATCTCGGAGTTGGAATATATGCTTTGATAAGTTGATCAAAGCATATAGTTTTAATATAGACTTGCGGTGAAGCCTGTATTTACAAGAAAGTGAGTGGGAGCACTACAACATTTCTGATAAGTATATGTGAATGACATATTGTTGATAGGAAATAATGCAGAATTTTTCTGTAAAGCATAAAGAGTGTTTGAAAGGAGTTTTTCAAAGAAAGACCTTGGTGAAGCTGCTTACACATTGAGCATCAAGATCTATAGAGATAGATCAAGACGCTTGATAAGATTTTTCAATGAGTACATACCTTGACAAGATTTTGAAGTAGTTCAAAATGGAACAGTCAAAGAAAGAGTTCTTGCCTGTGTTGCAAGGTGTGAAGTTGAGTAAGTCTCAAAACCCGACCATGGCAGAAAATAGAAAAGAATGAACAGTCATTCCCTATGCCTCAGTCATAGGTTCTATAAAGTATGCTATGCTGTGTACTAGACCTATTGTATACCTTGCTCTGAGTTTGGCAAAGGAATACAATTTTGATCTAAAAGTAGATCACTAGAACAGCGGTCAAGAATATCCTTAGTGAGGACTAAGGAGATGTTTCTCGATTATGGAGGTGATAAAAGAGCCAGTCGTAAAAAGTTACAACGATGCAAGCTTTTACACCAATCCAGATAACTCTAAGTCTCAATCTGGATACATATTGAAAGTGGGAGCAATTAGCTAGAGTAGCTCCGTGCAGAGCATTGTGGACATAGAATATTTGCAAAATACATATGGCTCTGAATGTGACAGACCCATTGACTAAACTTCTCTCATGAGCAAAACATGATCATACCTTAGTACTCGTTGGGTGTTAATCACATAGCCATGTGAACTAGATTATTGACTCTAGTAAACCCTTTGGGCGTTGATCACATGACGATGTGAACTATGGGTATTAATCACATACAGATGTGAATATTGGTGTTAAATCACATGGTGATGTGAACTAGATTATTGACTCTAGTGCAAGTGGGAGACTGAAGGAAATATGCCCTAGAGGCAATAATAAAGTTATTATTTATTTCCTTATTTCATGATAAATGTTTATTATTCATGCTAGAATTGTATTAACCGGAAACATAATACATGTGTGAATACATAGACAAACATAGTGTCACTAGTATGCCTCTACTTGACTAGCTCGTGAATCAAAGATGGTTAAGTTTCCTAGCCATGGACAAAAGAGTTGTCATTTGATTAACGGGATCACATCATTAGGAGAATGATGTGATTGACTTAACCCATTCCGTTAGCTTAGCACATGATCGTTTAGTATGTTGCTACTGCTTTCTTCATGACTTATACATGTTCCTGTGACTATGAGATTATGCAACTCCCGTTTACCAGAGGAACACTTTGTGTGCTACCAAACGTCACAACGTAACTGGGTGATTATAAAGGTGCTCTACAGGTGTCTCCGAAGGTACATGTTGGGTTGGCATATTTCGAGATTAGGTTTTGTCACTCCGATTGTCGGAGAGGTATCTCTGGGCCCTCTCGGTAATACACATCACTTAAGCCTTGCAAGCATTGCAACTAATGAGTTAGTTGTGGGATGATGTATTACTGAACGAGTAAAGAGACTTTCCGGTAACGAGATTGAACTAGGTATTGGATACCGACGATCGAATCTCGGGCAAGTAACATACCGATGACAAAGGGAACAATGTATGTTGTTATGCGGTTTGACCGATAAAGATCTTCGTAGAATATGTAGGAGCCAATATGAACATCCAGGTTCCACTATTGATTATTGACCAGAGACAGTTCTAGGTCATGTCTACATAGTTCTCGAACCCGTAGGGTCCGCACGCTTAAGGTTTCGATGACAGTTATATTATGAGCTTATGATTTTTGATGTACCGAAGGAGTTCGGAGTCCCGGATGAGATCGGGGACATGACGAGGAGTCTCGAAATGGTCGAGACATAAAGATCGATATATTGGACGACTATATTCGGTGTTCGGAAACGTTCCGAGTGATTCGGGTATTTTTTGGAGTACCGGAGAGTTACGGGAATTCGCCGGGGAGTATATGGACCTTATTGGGCCATACGGGAATAGAGGAGAGAGGCCAAAAGGAAGGAGGCCTGCGCCCCCCCTCTGGTCCGAATTGGACAAGGGGCGCAGCCCCCCTTTCCTTCTTCCCCTCCCCCTCTTTCCCCTTCTCCTACTCCAACAAGGGAGGTGGAATCCTACTAGGACTAGGGAGTCCTAGTAGGACTCCACACTTGGCGCACCCCCTCCTAGGGCCGGCCTCCTCCCCCCTTGCTCCTTTATATACGGGGGCAGGGGGGCACCCCATGACACACAAGTTGATATACGGATCGCTCCTTAGCCGTGTGCGGTGCCCCCCTCCACCATATTCCACCTCGGTCATATCATCGCGGAGTTTAGGCGAAGCCCTGCGCCGGTAGAACATCATCATCGTCACCACGCCGTCGTGCTGACGGAACTCATCCCCGACGCTTTGCTGGATTGGAGCCCGGGGAACATCGTCGATTTGAACGTGTGCTGAACACGGAGGTGCCGTACGTTCGGTGCTTGGATCGGTCGAATCGTGAAGACGTACGACTACATCAACTGCGTTGTCATAACGCTTCCGCTTACGGTCTACGAGGGTACGTGGACAACACTCTCCCCTCTCGTTGCTATGCCATCACCATGATCTTGCGTGTGCGTAGGAAATTTTTGAAATTACTACATTCCCCAACAAGAACTTCCCCGAGGTATGAAGGACATCTTGATGGATGATGTCCGCAAACTCCGACTGGATGCGAAAGAATTCTTGTCTGAGGTCCGCGTCCTAGGTTGCCGACAACCTCGCGGCCCAATCTTTGAGACTATCTGGTAGCAGAAGTTGATGATGGTCCCTTACGATCGCCCGCATGTGATGGAGGGCATAGTAGGCATCCTTCTGACCGCCAGGCGGCTGCTTGACGCAGCAGAAATTCGTATTGTGTGAGAAGGTGTGCTTGCCGTACTTACGAACTGACCTGGTGAAGGTGCCTCCAGATTTGGCGTAGCCGGGGAGAACATCATCAAGAACTTTCTTAACATTTGTGTAGTCTATCTTGGAGTTACGGTTCGGGTCAAAATACGTGGCCATGGAATATTTCGGGCTTAAGAGGATGAGTGTGCAATGTGTGTCACTGCACAGAACACAGAATGTTAGAAAAAAAAGAACGATCGAAATCTAAGAAATCATATATTACGGGGCGGTTAAGAGATGACTTACTCGGGAGAGTAATCCACAAAGGAAGTTATCCTTATCTGGGTTTGCCAGAATGACGCCTTCGAGGTGTGAACTCGCAACTTGGCGGTCCCTAGCGCTGCTCAAGTGCTTGGCACGCATGTATAAGGGGTCGACTATCACGATGTCCGGGGTCTTGTCTCTAATGATCCGCATCTCCATACTCAGCGAAAACAGCCGAACGAATGTGTAGTGCAGCGGATGAAGGTTAAACATAGCAAAGATGCCATCAAACCACAGGACAATCGTACCACTGATGTCGCCATCCACAAAGCCCTTGCCCTCTGGCACCTTGGCCATGAAAACCGGGTATGCCACATCATTCTCTCTGAGACGCCGCTGCTCCAAAGAAAGAACACTGTCGTGCAGACTCCGCATAGCACCGGTTGCAACATTTAGCATATTTGGTGGTAGCATCGCCCTACCCGCCACATGCACCCTCCTCGAGATATCCTTAGGTGAAGGTGGCCCGTCCTGAGCACGGATCGAACTCGATGCGGGCTGGCTCGCACCGGCGCCCTTGTTAGTCTTTCGTTTCCGTCCCTTCTTCTTGATCTCCTGTAATGGGACCGAGTTCTCCTCACAGACCGCCTTCTTGAGCGTGTTGGGGCTGATAATATTTCCCACCTCAGCTATCTGAGGCTCGGTGAAGGCAGGAGCTGGAGGCGTGTCCTGAGAACTGAACGCCAGACGACGACTGTTGCAATTGGATTTCTCCGCCGTACCAGCTAGATCGTGGTCGTCTTGGTTGGGTTCTTGAGAAATAGGCCCGTAGAACTTGTCAGCATACCCATGTTCGGCAAAGTACTTATCAACTTTGGTAAATGTACCGTCGTCGTTGTCGTCGCCGTCTGAATCCTGTGCCATAGAGTTGTCCGGATCCTGTGCCATAGGGATGTCCGGCAGGTCCGGTAGCGTTGCGGCGTTCTTGCCATGGCTTGGCGCCGGCACGACTGGCGGTCTTGTCTGTGGGCTGGTGTCCCCCGCCCCCAAACGAATCTAGCTCTTCGGCCAAAGCAGGGGCCAGTTTACACAGGCGGTGAGGGTCATCTCATCTTCTTCGTCGGCCCCAGCGGGTTGAATCGGAGGTAACAACTCGTCGCAGCCTGGCAGCACCCAAACCACTTCAACCCTATACACTGTGGGTGGCATCGGATTACTGTGGAACATGGGGTTGCCCGGTTGAACGATTCTGCCCTTGGCGACATCGACCAACTCGGCGCCCACGAAGTGTTGAAGAGTGCAAGGAACGTCAGCGGTGCCCTGCGAAAACATGTACAGGGCGTCAGGGATGCCCAATCAAAGGCAAGGAGATGAAGTCATCGGCCGAGAGGCTTAGTTACCGTGATGCCGTCGAGCTCGGCTAATGTCAGGGCACCGCCAACGGCGGGCGTGCAACTGACGGAGGGGGCGCTTGCTGGCGAGGTGCCGGCCGGTGTACACCCGGGTGCATTAAGCTCCAATGCCCGTGCCGGCGCCGGAGAGACGAATACCGCCTCTGCCGGAGACACCAATGGTGCCGCCTGCGCGCTGTGCGAGTTGCTGGCCGTGAAGCTGGGAACCGGGGGAGGCCCCTGTTAGCCGCCCACAATCCACGTCGTCAGCCCATGAATCAACGTAGGCACCATGGCGTTGAGCTTCGTTCCCAGTTGTTGTTCCACTTGCTCTTGGACAAGCTCCGGAATCCGCGCCACTTGTACCTTGAGTTCTTCAACCTCGCACGTCTGGCTTTCCGAGCTGGTCTTTTTCTCCTTCCGCACACCAGCGGTATAGTATGACCCCCATTTTGTGGACAAGCCTTTGCCGGCCACACGACCAGCTGACGTCGGCTTAGTGAGCTTATCCTTGTTTTTCATTACGTTCAACGCCCTATTTAAAGGGGTGTCGAAAGGGGAGCTCTAAGACGACCCCGCGCTACTGCTATCAGTGTCCTGCGAAAGGAACGTGAACCATTTAGAAATATTGGGGATTAATTAGAGTGCAACCATATGGAGCTAATTACGTGGGGGTGTATTCCTTACCAGAACAAGCTCAAGCGCCCTGGTCTTCGGATCCGTGGTAAGCTCCTTTGTTATCGGGTCCTCCTTGTACCGGGCCCTGACATGGTTCCTGATCTGCTTGTCACCGCTGTATTTCTCGAAGCGGGTCGGTAGGCCTTGCTCGGCACGCTCCGCGTCCTCCTTGTCCCATATAGGCTCTGCCACTCTGTAACCGCCGGGACCGAGTTGGTGTTCCCCTAAGTTCAAATCCCGCATTTCTTTCCCCCACTGACTTGATTCGGAGGTTGCACTGCTCTCGCACTTGATCTTGAACTCCTTGTACTCATCTTCGCTCATCAAAGGATATTTCGCCTTGATCTTCTCATAACTATCACCTTTATCAATCATTCTCTTCACCGCGCTTCACCAAGTAGACAGGGTCGTGCTCATCTTTGTGAGGGCGGCACTGTTCACTTTATTCCCTGAGAGGCGTGTTTTTTCAAATTCGGCGGGGAACTTGTATCGTTCGTGCAGCTTCGTGAAGAGGAGGTTGCACAAATTCCCTTGGTCCTTATGCCTAAGGTTCTCGGTGTTGATCGAGATGGTGCTCCGGAGAATGCACCCGAGCTGAACCGAGTACCCCTTGGCTATATATTTGGGCTCCGTTGGATTCCCGTCGGAGTCCACTTGAGTGAATTCCTCATTGAGGGTGCGGAGCGCATTCGGGTGCCGGTCCTTCATTAGCTTCTTCGGTTGGCTGCCATCTGTGTGTGCGCCGCCATCATCAGTGGTGGCATCCTCGGCGGCACCATCAGTGGTGTCATCCCCGACGCCACTAGGGGTTGTGTAATCAGGATCAGTGTCTTCCGCGGTGTCCTCATAGCGGTGAGGTTGTTCCTCCATCTCCTGGGACAGCTCCCAGAATTGCTTGCCGCCCGAACCACCGGCCTCATCGTTGTGGGCCATGTTTCGCTCTAAATAGGAAAAAAGTTTGGTCAAAAAGTTGGTTATTGTCAAGGAACAAGATCATGGTCTCATCATTTAGGGTTTGTCGACATTGAGGCACCCTAAAAGCCTAAGCTTTCATCATTTAGGGTTTGTCGACGCCGAGGCACCCTAAAAGCCTAAGCATACATCATTTAGGTTCTCATCGACACCGAGGCATCCGGGGCAGCCAAGTTAAGTTTTCATCATTTAGGGTTTATCGATGCCGAGGCACCCTAGGTTGGGCCTAATCACTTGGCTCTATTGCCACCTATGTTGGGTTTATCATCTAGGGTTTATCGATTCTAAGGAGAATTCTAAGTTGGGCCTAATCACTTGGCTCTATTGCCACCTATGGTTTAATGCAGCAAGAATGGCAGGGCAGTTGATCCTACTTAACTAAGTACTAAGATACCCTGGTCCATGCATTAGTCGCAAGTACCCCATATGTCCTATTTTTAGCAAAGTCATGCTAAAATTCATGGAAAATTTTAGCATGACCTTTGCTGAAAATAGGACATATGGAGTACCC
This sequence comes from Triticum dicoccoides, assembly GCF_002162155.2. Lineage (NCBI taxonomy): Eukaryota > Viridiplantae > Streptophyta > Magnoliopsida > Poales > Poaceae > Triticum > Triticum dicoccoides. The sequence continues at coordinate 696,691,309 of NC_041386.1, read as the reverse complement.
GAATTTGCCGGAACGGAAGTTAATCGACATTCCGGCAAACTCAAGGGCCTCTCGAGGTACCTGCAAATTCATCACGACACAATGGTCGGAGACAAACCCAGCAAACTAGCAAGATGATCATCATCTTTGCAAGACAGTAGCTCAAGTTGTTGATAGTAGCCTCTGAAGAAAACAGGATTGCAACATTAAAGTTCAGACATACACACTAAACATTTGACCAGTTACCTCTGAAGAAAAATATACGGTGACTATTGGACACAAAGAAAACAGCTATTGTAAACATTAAGTCATGGTAGTGTGCGCTGAAGCAATTACAGTATAGGAACAACAACACAATAGTAGCAAATACAAGTCCTCAGTAAGTGTAAGAGAAGTGTACTAGAGTTGTAAACAGACTTAAAAAACCCACATGATGTTATAACTGTACACACTGAACATGATGATACCAAATGGGAAGGAAAATTGTATCACTCTAGATTAGTGTAGCCACTATCTAACAAAACCAGAATGTTAACAAAATTACACCATGATGATACCAAATTCTTGTAGCAGTATAATGAGTTCACAGGATAAAAAAATCATCCACATTCACCAACCCAAACTGGTGGAGATACACCAAACCAGAACCTCCCAGGTTTCTGCCATTTTATTTTTCCCACCGTATATATTTTTTGATTCATGTCATGGTACTTGCTGTCAAACCAAGTATTTTCTTTCTACATAATCTGGGAAGTTTCCTTCTTACTGTCTCACTATCTTACTGTCTCACTACAAAAAACTAGTATGCTTAGTTGAGACTATTATGCTTAGTTGCATTATGACAGGCAGAGTGTCAGGATTCAGACAACAGAGCAGCTAAGCATAGCAAGTGGATAGTTTAGTCAGTATACTAGTACTCTTTAGAAAGCATGAGACATATATTACCTGGAGGAGACTTTGTCGGAGAGTTGCCTGTGAATTGAAAGTACAACGAGATCAGCAAAGGACAGTAAGATATATACTGAAATTATCATAACAAAATGCCAGCTACTGCCATGGTCAAAGAATAGATTATGATAGCTGGACAAGTACAGGTCAAACTAGATAATTTTCAGAACCGGTTTAACCACCGCAGGATAAAACAATGCATCCAAGACTGGGCTTAGACTAATATCCTCATAGCATAATCTGACATCAAGCAAATATTATAGGAACAGTGAAAATGTATGTTCACTGCAAATGAATATGGACCAAGTGTTCTCATTAACTACTTAAAGAATTAGTTCCATATTGTTGCATGAGAATTGTAGAGAGAAAAGATACATGGTTCTACTTCTGGGATTGGTTACATCTCTTATTGTTCACATTCTTGTCAAAGGACTTTAACCATTAATTATCAGAAGAACTAATGCACATTTAAACACCCTGAATCCGGAAGATGTAATACAACACTACATAGTACCTCTGTAGTTTCCATGCCAAACTTTAGGTGATATCAAACCATTAGAAAGCATGATCATGAGAACAACATCAGTTTGAAAGATATTGTAACCCCTCCTGGTAACAAATATTCATCTACTCACTTGTAGATACCTAGGAGTAACAAGACTGCACTTGCCAATAATGTTTTATTTATGCTTCCCAAGGACCAACTCCTAAACTGAACACAAAAAACTGTGGCCATTAACAAGATTGAGTGTAGAAGGAAAAGGTGCAGAACTAAAAAAACTATCAAACTAACGGATCCATTAATCAATTATGGACTTCTTACATGTTACATCTATCATTAGTGGCCAGAAAGAATAGTAATTAATGTTTCATATTGTTGCATGAATCCAAACTCACTGGAAAATTCACTAATTGAGCCTAGCTACTTAAAGAAAGAATCTCTAGGCGGATGCTTAGTTGAGACTAGTATTCTCTAAAATGCATCTAAATGCAAGCTCAGATATTTGAACATTTGGAAAACCCAAGCTACTTAATTCTCCAACCCCTTTCCTTGTCCAAATTTCTCCAACCCCCAACCCTAGAACACATCAGAAGGAAATAAAGATGGGGAAGAGGGGGAAGCGGCTCGGGTGCTCACTTGGGAGGTCGAGGGCGACTCTGGGCAGCCGGAGCTAGTCGAGGCGGCGCGAATTCGGTGTCGAGCGGTGGCGGTCCTCCTGGGCAGGCCGCGCGGTCGAGGGCGTCGAGCGGTGGCGGTCCTCCTGGGTGTCCGAGCTCGTCCGGGTCCTCGTAGTCGAAGAGGAAGATGGCGGCGGTCCTCCTGGGCAGGCCACGCGGTGTTGGACGGCGAGCACGTCGAGGGTGCAGGCGGGGTCGCGGGGGGAGGGGGAGCTTGGGCGGGAGGACGTCGAGGGCACTCGGCTCGGGGACGGCGAGGGAGGCGGCGCTCGGCTCGGGGACGGCGAGGGAGGTGGCGCTCGGCTCGGGGACGGCGAAGGAGGCGAGGGGGGCGGTGAGGGGGACGGCGAACACGGGGGGCAGCGGGTGAGATCGATGAGGCAGGGGAGAGATTAGAGAGATTGGGGATTTAGTGTGGGGGGGAAGCTTTCTAATGGCGCACCACCCCCTCGTGCGCCATAAGTACGACTGTTCTAATGGCGCACCACCCCTCGGTGTGCCAATAGAATTTTGTTTTAATATAGCCCACTAGCCCTATCTACAACCTAACCCTATCTACAACAGAACCCACCCACTAGCCCGACTGGTCAGCACGCAGCACACTCACCACAAGGTCCTGGGTTCGATTCCTAGGCTCCCCAATATTTTTTTATGCATTTTAAATGCTGTTTTTTATATTTATTTGTGTTTAAATATGTTCAAACTTGTATAAATCATAACAGTAATATTTTTTTATAAAAACAATAATAATTTTTTTCAAAATATGTTCAAAATTGTTACTTGAAAATATCATCGGCATCGGCGGTGGAGCAGGGGAGGGTTCGGGGGGTGCCCGTTGGCGGCGGTGGAGCGGGGGAGGGGGTGGGTGGCCGGGTGCTCATCAGCGGCGGTGGAGCGGGGGACGGTTGCGGTGGGTCGTCGGCGGCGGTGGAGCTAGCGGGGGAGGGTGCGGGTGGGATCGAGATGGAGGGGGATCGAGATCGAGATGGAGGGGGAATCAAGATCAAGATGGAGGGGATCGAGATCAAGTGTCCTCATGAATTCAAAAAGTGCCCAAATTTAAAAATATTCATGATATCAAAAAGTGCCCATGAAATACAATCGATAAATGAAGACTACGATTTAAATACAATCGATCTTAGCTAGCTATCTGTTCACAATCTTCTTGCCCTTCTTTTTCGCAAATGGAGTTCTTATGTGGAACGGACGTCCTTTAGGTAGGGTGGTCCTACTTCTTCTTGTGGTGTGTGCTGCTTGGGCTTTGGCGGGTCCTGCTTCTTCATGATATCAAAAAGTGCCCATGAAATACAACACGACTGGGCTTTGGCGGGTCGGTAATCAAGAAGCATTGGTCCACTTGGGAAGCCAGTACCCATGGCTCATTTTTCGCGGTGACGTTTGCGCCCGCGGTCTTGGATTTGGCTTCGGGTATAACCATGGTGGTGAAATATCGGTCTTCTTTTAGGACGCTCTTGTCCCATCTGACACGGAACATCGGCACCTTCTCTCCAGCGTAGCTCAGCTCCCAGATCTCCTCGATCCTTCCGTAGTATCTGTCCTTGTCCTTACCGGTGTAGGATTCCATCGTTACCCCGAGTTCTGATAACCATCGCTCTTCATGTCCTTGTCCTCGGTGTAGAATGTGTAGCCGTTGATATCGTACGCCTCATAGGTCATCATATTGAGCTCGGCGCCCTGTGACAAGGTGAATATGAGTTGTTCTTCCGCGGAAGAATCTTCATGTAAAGGGTACGACAGAAGCTTCTGCTTGAACCAACGCGTGAAACATGAGTTGTGCTCTTTGAGTATATCTCCGTCCGTCCTCTGTTGGCCTCGGTCATTGTACGTCTTCTCAATAAAGGTTTTGTGCTCTACCACCCAAGGATCGACCACGTCTATGTGTTGTAGCACGACTAGGTTTCCTCTTTCAAAGTCGGCGAGTCGACCCTCGAAGTCGACATGCATTTCGCGGCGACCCTCACGGTGACCCCATCCAGCGAGCCTGCCGAGGTGCCTGTTGACGGGCAGACCAACGGGGTTCTCGATGCCTAGATAATTCGTGCAGTAGGAGATGCACTTTTTGGTCAGAAAGCCCCTGGCTATACTTCCCTCTGGACGTGACATGTTCCGGACGTATCCTTTGATGACACCATTCATCCTTTCGAACGGCATCATGCTGTGCAGGAACGTTGGCCCGAGTTGGATGATATCCTCCACGATATGGACTAGCAGATGCACCATAACGTCGAAGAATGCGGGCGGGAAGTACATCTCAAGCTCGCATAATATCACCACGACCTCTTCATGTAGCCTTCTGAGTTGCCTCACGCCAATTGACTTCCGAGAGATGACGTCGAAAAAGTTGCATAGGCCAAATAGCGTTTCACGGACGTGCGCGTCCATGATCCCACGGATTGCAACTGGAAGTATCTGCGTCATCAGGACGTGACAGTCCTGAGACTTCATCCCGCTGAACATCTGCTTCGCTGGGTCTAGGTATCTGCTTATCTTCCCCGCGTAACCGTAAGGAAGTTTTACTCCTAGGAGGCAGGTGAAAAACTGCTCGATCTCCTCCTGACTTAGATTGAAGCACGCGGGAGGGTAGTCATTTCCGGTCTTCTTGTCCTTTTTTCCTTTGCGACGACTTTCTGTGTCCTGCTTCGCCTCATCATCATCTTCATCATCATCATCATTAGCGTGAAGCTCCTGCCTGATGCCCATTGATTTCAAGTCTGCCCTTGCTTTTGGCCCATCTTTGGTCCTCTCTGGTATGTTGAGCAGGGTACCAAGCATACTCTCGCACATGTTCTTCGTGATATGCATGACATCAAGGTTGTGAGGCACACGGTGGATCTTCCAGTACGGCAAGTCCCAGAAAATAGACCTCGTTTTCCATACCTTCAACAGCGGCTCTGGCGCCTTTCACTTCTTTCTCGGCTCTGGCGCCTTTTGCTTCTTTCCCGGCAGTGGGCAGCCTTTCCAATTTTTCAACAGCTCGTCTATTTCCTCGCTGCTCCTCGTACACGGGCGTTTTCGGGGTTCGGTTTCACCATCGAACAGATCCTTGCGTTTCATCCACGGGTCATCGTCGCGAAGCCACCTTCGATGTCCCATGAACACGGTTTTCAAAGACCCGGGTTCTCTATCTAGCTGGCAATACATTGTGTCATCCATGCACGTTACGCATCTAGAAAATCCGTGGACTACCTGCCCCGCGAGATATCCGTAACCGAGATAGTCGTGCACCGTCGTGAGCAGTGCGGCTCTCATAGGGAAATATTCTTTCTCTGCGGCATCCCACGTATTGGCTGGCGTTTTCCACAGCGTGTCTAGCTCCTTCTTCAGCAGCCCCAGATACAGATTGATGCCGTTCCCTGGTTGTTTCGGCCCTTCAATTAGCATACTCATGTGAATGTACTTCCTCTTCATGCACAACCAGGGGGGAGGTTGTACATCCACACAAACACAGGCCAGGTGCTATGTGTGCTTCTCTGGCTGCCAAACGGATTGACTCCATCGCTGCTCGCGCCCAGCACGATGTTCCTTGGATCCTTCCCAAATTCTGGGTATTCGAAGTTCAATGCTTGCCACTGGCTCGCATCCTTAGGGTGACTCAGCATCTTGTCTTTTTTATTTATCTCCGGATCATTTCCGTCATCTTCCCGCTTCTTCTCCTCCCTATCCGCGTGCCAACGCAGGAGCTTTGCTACCTTAGTGTTCGCGAAATACCGCTGCAGACGAGGAGTGATCGGAAAGTACCACACCGATTTTCGAGGAGCTTTCTTCCTCTTCTTGTATCGAGTGACGCCGCACAGCGGACATATGGTAGACTCCGCGTTCTCGTCCTGATAAATGATGTAATTGTGCACACATGGTATTTCACGTGCGGTAAATCCAGAGGACACACGATTTTCTTCGCCTCCTCGAAACTGGTCGGGCACTTGTTCCCCTTGGGAAGACGTTCGTGCCAGAATGACATGTTCTCGTCGAAGGATGCATCGGTCATTTTGTGTTTTACCTTCATCTCTAGAGCCATGAGCGTTACTTTCAGGCGGGTATCCTCGGGCCTGCATCCTTCATACAATGGAGTAACCGCGTCTATCTCCAGTTGATCCAGCTTGGCTTTCTCTCGGGCGGTAGCTCTTGCGTTATTCGTCTGCTTGAGAAGCAGCTCTTGAATATGAGGGTCCTGCACCCAGCCTCCATCGTCGTCTGCTCCGGCATCTTCATCTTCATGATCATGCCCTTCGTCTTGATCTTCCTCATCATCATGTACGACATCTTCTACATGATGACTATGTACAGCATCACCGCCGTGATCATGTCCTGGAGATTCTTCGTCTTCTCGCCCGCCCTCGCCGCGGTGGTACTTGTCTTGTTGCCCTTCCTCATTTCTTGCCCGGCCCCCATGGACGACTTCATAGTCATCTTCATCACCTTGCCACCGATGGCCATCCATGAAACCACGCAAGAGCAGGTGGTCCCACACCTGCCCGGAATCCGGGTCCGCAATAAGGCTCTTCAGCTTGCATCTTTCACACGGACATCTTATCTCCATCTCGTTCTTTTGAAGCATCTCGGCCTTCGCGGAGCTCAAAAACCTATTCACGATGCCTTCGGTCATCGTGCGGACCATGGTGGCCTGCGGGGTAGAGCAAAACGATATTTTAGAACCAAGAATTTTTTTGGCATGACCTTCCCTAAAAATAGGACCAAAAAGAATGCATAGTGCCAAAATTCTCACCGAAACGGAAATGAATGAACATTCCGGCAAAATATTGGCAACTATCGCATTTCAAATACCGGTACCTGCAAACACAAACATATATGCAACGCCACAAACACATGCAACACCACAAACATACATAGATCTAGCTAGGCCACAAAAAGTGCATGTTCACGTTGTTGGAGCGAGCTAGGGAGAAAAAAAGTAGATCTACATCATGAAGATAGCTTTCCCCTTACTTACCTATCAAAAAAAGGTAATTTCACCACTTAATTTTGATGAATCTATGGTGGAAATTAGGTGAGGAGGAGGAGGCAGCCGAAAGCTTGGAGAAGGAGGTGGAGGGAATTAAGTGGGGAAAGTGAGTGGCTAGGTATGTGGCTGTCCAAAATATCTTGTTGGGGTCCCAGGTTACTAATGGCGCACCACCAGCAAATGCGCCATTAGTAACCCTGGTTACTAATGGCGCACCTGCAGGTGGTGCGCCATTAGTAGTTTTGCAGAAAAGTAAAAAAATATACTAATGGCGTACTGTGGAAAAGTGCACCATTAGTAGTTTAAACTAGTAATGGCGCACTGTGACACGGTGCGCCATTAGTAGTTTTGCAAAAAACTAAAACAAAAAAATATACTAATGGCGCACTATCTGCCCGGTGCGCCATTACTAGTTGGAACTAGTAATGGCGCACTTCGTCCTGATGCGCCATTAGTATGTATGGAAAAATGGAAAAAAATTAATACTAGTGGCGCACCGAGTGTATAGTGCGCCATTAGTGTCTTCCACACTAATGACGCACCGACAATAGGTGCGCCATTAGTATATAGTAGTGGCGCACTACTTACCTGGTGCGCCATTAGTATCAATCCTATCTATAGCCCTTCTCCTAGTAGTGCAGGACTCCCTCACTTGGTCAGGAAGGAAAGGTGTGCAAGTTATTAAAGTGTTTCTATGGCCTTAAACAAGCTCCTAAGGAGTGGCATGAGAAGTTCAAAAGAACATTAACTGATGTCGGCTTTGTAGTAAATAATGGTGACAAGTGTGTGTACTATCGCCATGGTGGGGGCGAAGGAGTTATTCTTTGTCTGTATGTGGATGACATACTGATCTTTGGAACTAAACTTGATCTAATCAAGGAGGTTAAGGATTTCCTATCACGCTGTTTTGAGATGAAGGATCTAGGAGTAGCTGATGTTATCTTGAACATCAAGCTGTTGAGGGATGAGAATTGTGGGATCACACTGCTTCAGTCTCATTATGTGGAAAAGATCTTGAGTCTTTTTGGGTATAGAGACTGCACGCCTTCTCCAACTCCATATGATGCTAGTGTGTTGCTTCGAAAGAATCTACGGATTGATAGAGATCAACTGTGGTATTTTCATATTATTGGCTAGCTTATGTATTTCGCAAGTGCCAGGAGGCCTGACATCTCTTTTTGCTATGAGTAAGCTGAGTCAGTTTGTGTCAAAATCGGGAGATGATCGTTGGCGTGCGCTTGAGAGAGTTATATATGCGCTACTTGAAAGGCACTACGAGCTATGGGATTCACTACACCGGGTATCCAAAGGTACTGGCGGGTTATAGTGACTTGAACTGGATATCTGATGCTGATGAGATTAAAGCCACAAGTGGTTATGTTTTTACACTTGATGGTGACGCTGTTTCCTGGAAGTCTTGCAAGTAGACCATCTTAACAAGGTCAATTATGGAGGCAGAACTGACAGCATTAGACACTGCCGCTGTTGAAGCAGAGTGGCTTCGTGAGCTATTGATGGACTTACCTATGGTTGAAAAACCAATACCCCCTATCCTGCTGAACTGTGATAATCAAACTGTGATCGTCAAGATAAACAGTTCTAAGGACAATATGAAGTCCTCAAGGCATGTGAAGAGGAGACTAAAATTTGTCAGAAGATTGAGGAACTCTGGAGTTATTACGTTGGATTATATCCAAACATCGAAAAACTTGGCAGATCCCTTCACAAAGGGCCTATCACGTAATGTGATAGATAGTGCATCGATGGAGATGTGTTTGAGACCCACCGAATGTGTTGTCCATAGTGGTAACCCAATCTATGTGATCAGAGATTCCGTGAAGTAGAAGTGGGACACAAGATGTTGGTCAGCTGGGAGGAGAGTATCCCTATATTAAGTATCCCACTCCGTGAAGATGCAATAATCTCCTGATCTGCATGGCAGGTTGATATTTATCTTAATGTGTTCCAAGTGGCTTATTTGAGTAAGCAGAGATGTTGTCTTGCATAGCATCTCCTGAGGAACACACCTATATGAATTTGATTGTTAACGTCGCAGTCTGTGAGAAGTGGGTGTTCTCTAATAAATTCATGAAAGGCCCTGGAGTATAAAGTATACGCTCGACCCGCGGGGAAGCCTTGCGGCAGCCCAGTATCGGTAAAGAATTTGTGTGAAACTAGTCTCGCGGAAAACTTGTAGTTCAAGGCATAGTCCACTATTCAAGTTGTCATCTAGTGTAGCATAAAACTCTAAGTGGAAGTTCAACTTCACAGTCTCCACTAAGCACCGGTATATAAACAATGTTTTGAAACTTAATGATGAGATGTGCCAAAGAGACTTTGTGATGGATTGTTGGAATTTGCTAGTAGGCCTTTGGCCCAAAGTCCAACTAAAATTTTGAAATTCTCTTGGCCCATTCATGCACACATGTGAGTGGAGTGAGTGAGACTAAAGTTTAGTTCCACCCCAGAAGTCGAGAGAGAGTTGCACCTCTTTATAAGGTGACCTCTTCTACCACTTGTATGAGCACGAGAAGAGAAGACCTACACGCACGCGGGTTGAGGGATTGAGCCGAGCCGAGGACAGAGCTATGCACATTGTCTATATCTTTGTTGCCCGGGAAAAATTAATGAGTCATCAATTAATAATTAACGGACGCGTGCCTACCCGGCCCGCACAATATAGTCACGCAGACGTCTACCCTAGCCGCCGCCGGTTCGTATGGTTTCTCACCATCATTCCAGATCATTGCGCCGCCAAGCAAGTCTTCTCCATCGCTCTTTTCAGCGTGCACCGAAAGAAGGGACAGCAGGCCTCCGGAACCCCGCCTCTCGTGATCCTGTACGGGAGAGGGGCGATCAGGTTTTTGGGGAGTACACTCGCGCGACTGCTGGCAGCGATGACTTCGCGAACGACGACTTCTTCCCCGACCTCGGCAACCTCATCCTCGACGACATGGGAGACAATGTCAACACCGGCGGTGCTGTTCCCGCTGCACCGTATGTGATTCTATCCTTCCTGTTCGAGATCGTGGTAGAATTCATGTTTCTAGTATATGCCCTAGATGTGATCTGTTCATCTGCTATGCTAGTTCACATGCTTAGTTTAATCTCTGCTATTGTTGTCATGATTTATCTTTTGTTTATTCGGATTAAAACTCGTAATAATTTGCTCATATTTTCAACAACATATGCATGGACTGATAGAGCTAGGCATACATTCAGCAACTAGTTGTATCATGTGGCCGGTGTCGGCTAGCCTTTGCTCTCGCAGGCTTTCTGCTCGGCGGCGCAGTGGTGCGTTCAGGAGGCGCCGCGGCGGCAGCAGCCAGCCTGGTAGTTTGCGGAAGAGTCGGCGCAGTGGCACTTGGCCTCGCAAGACGCCGGCGGCACGCACACGGTGGCGCGGACCTTCCCTTCCGGGCAGGGCACACACCCACACCCCTCGATGCACCTCTCTAGTGCGCCATCCGCTGCCGTCTGTCCTGAAGCGGCCTGGGCCAACATGGCCGCGAAAAGCGAGGCAACAAACACAACAGCCACGTGCTTGATAGCTGGAGAAGCCATGAATTAGATGAGAGGAGATGCTTTGCTTTGGGGATACGGAGACCGTATTATTTATAGGCCAGTTGAGTATGAGAAGTCGTAACTCCCCCTCGGACATCCACCTCCGGGTCGCCTCCTGGTGATTCCAAGGCGTCCCCGCCTCAACCCTCCCGAGTACTCTCGTAGCCAGATCACCTCGTCGCCGCCGTCACTAACCACCCTGACGGCTGCGGCCGCCCGCCCCTCTCGGGTGCAGCCCCACCTCTCCTCCATCTCCGTCCAGTTTAGATTGACCTACCCTGCTTCAGATCTGCCTACAGGCTCCTCATAGCTTGGCTACATTGGCTGCGTGAGCGGCGATCTGGATTTGGTTGCGATGGTGACGGTAGGCGGCAGTGGGTGACCCCAATAAAACGGTGCTTTTCCCCCTTTTTTGGCCTAGTGGTCCTCTTCCGTCCTTCTCGCCAATCTGCTGCTGCCTGTCTCCGATCTTGCCGTTGATGGGTTCCGGATTTCTTCACGGACGGTCTTCACAGATTGGCAAAGTGCTCCTAGACCTCTGAATTGGAGGGGATCCGGTCGGACGCGTCCACAATTATCAGCCCGTGGGGCTTCAATGGGCGTGTTGAGAAGCTCTGCTACCAGTTGAAATCATGGGACATGTCAAAATTGTGATTTCCATGGTGTTGGCACAGACGGGGAATGTCAAGACGGCTAAGGTCGGAGGACTAGATGGTAACGGTGGAGGTGAGATCCTGGACGCGATGAAGACATTGCTACTGCCGTGTGGGTTTAGCTTTGAGATTTATCCTGTCCAAACCATACACGTTACCGTGAGCCTGTTTGTTTTCAAAAAAAGGAGGAATACCCCCGGCCTCTGCATCCACTACCGGAACAGGGCCATACCCCGACGGCCAAAACAATGCCGACGGCCCCCGTCGGCTTCTTTGGAGATATGCCGACAGCCTGGTTCTGGCCGTCGGCGTACAATGGCCGTCGGGTTACGCAGAGATAAGCCGACGGCACCCGTCGGCATAGAATGGCCGTCGGCCTAGCTACATATACGCCGACAGCCGCCGTCGGCTTACAAAGGCCGTCGGCATACCCGTGGGGCCCGGGCACTCCCGGCTAACGGCGTCAGAGCTATGCCGACGGCCGAGACGGGGACCGTCGGCATAGGTCCGCAGGCCACGTCATCGATCCAGGCCGCACCGTGCAGAGCATATGCCGACGGCTGCCGTCGGCATATCTGCCACGTCAGTGATCCACGACACGCTGGTCGGATCTATACCGACGGCTATGCTGTCGGCATAGTTAGATTTTTTTCCGTACATATTTTTAATGCTTTTTTATGTATTATTATATCAACTAACATGTAGCATGTTAAATATAAACATACATATGAATATATATGTAGTTTGTATTTTTTCATATATTATGAATATATATATATATATAGTTTGTATTTTTTCGAGCACGTTAATAATGTGCGGTCATGTTCTTTTAAATATAGATCCTTATATTTTATTAAAATCAAAAACAGCTATGCCGACAGATGTTTTGTGGCAGTTGCAAACGCCCGACACCCGTCTCCAGAGAGTGAACCCCCTCACATCCGCGGTGTGCCCCCCTCATGGACGGCGCCGCCGCCGGCACCTGGAGGGGGGAAACGAATGCGTCGGGTCTACACGGAGTGGATGTAGCTGTGGTTTTGGCCCGGATGTTGCTCCCGGGTGTCCCTCTGGGCCGACCTGACACAACCGGGTGGACAGGTCCACTGGTCAAAGCCCGTCCGTGGGAAGTCAAAAGGCTAGATCTCGTGGTCAAACGCTCCAGGGTTAGGCGGGACGGTGGCCCTGGGGGTAGCAACGCCACCGAAGCGTCGTACCAGGCCCTCATACATGCGGGGTGGTGTTGTGGCATGTCCAAAGAGGCGGCACGCGTCTCCGGTGCATGGCCCCCCTC
>NC_041386.1:696677369-696678055 GCF_002162155.2 Triticum dicoccoides | reverse complement strand
CACGGACGCCGCCGCCGCCGGCACCTGGAGGGGGGAAACGGACGCGTCGGGTCTACACGGAGTGGATGTAGCTGTGGGTTTGGCCCGGATGTTGCTCCAAAGTGTTTCTCTGGGCCGACCTAACACAACCGGGTGGAGAGGTCCACAGGTCAAAGCCCGTCCGTGCAAAGTCAAAGGGCTAGATCCCGTGGTCAAACGCTACAGGGTTAGCCGGGACGGGGGCCCTGGGGGGTAGCAATGCCACCGGAGCGTCGTACCGGTCCCTCATACATGCGGGGTGGTGTTGTGGCATGTCCGAAGAGGCGGCACGCGTCTCCGGGTTGTGGCCCCCCCTCACGGACGGCAATGAAACGGTAGTAGACGTTCTGCGGTAACGATGCAGCGTGAATATTATTAAATACTTGGAGCGCGATAAAATCATGAGTTTTTTACACAACGTGGGCACATGTGCTATAGGACTGATGGTAATTTTTCATAATTTTTTGTGATGGAGAAGTATCTGAACACTTCCCTCTACGCGGATTGCTCTTCGCACGTCTACGACTGTGGCCGGCCGCCTCCGGGGGCTAGCATACCGTCAAATCTTGCGTAGGCGGCCTCTCACAAATCTGGAAGTGTTGAGGCGGTTGCAAACGCCCAGCACGCGTCTCCGGGGTGTGCCCCCTCCCTCACGGACGCCGCCGCCG
>NC_041386.1:696675658-696676486 GCF_002162155.2 Triticum dicoccoides | reverse complement strand
GGAGCATCGTACCAGGCCCTCATACATGCGGGTTGGTGTTGTGGCATGTCCGAAGAGGCGGCACGCATCTCCGGCGTGTGGCCTCCGTCATGGACGGCGCCGCTGCCGGCACCTGGAGGGGGGAAACGGACGCGTCGGTCCTTCATTTTATATGTAAACGAAACTTTTCAATGCGTATGAAGATAATATACACTAAAAATATATTTGAAGACAGTTAATAATATTTTTAAAAAAATGTTAAACATGGATAAAAGTTGTTGCAAAAAAATGCCACGTGGCGCCTTCACCTCCCGTCTGTGTGGTTCCGGGAGAGGAGAGGGCCGAGCAGCGTTAAGAAAACATTAAAAATGCATATGAAATAATAATACATAAAAAATATAAAAATATAACTGATGACTATAAAAACATCAAAAATTTATATGAAATAAAAAAACAGAAAGAAGAAAAAATATAAGCTATTAAAAACATTAAAAAAATAAAAAATATAACTAGGCCTATGGCTAAGCCGTCGGCATAGGTGCCACGTGGCATCGGTACCTATGCCGACGGCTTAGCCGTTGGCATAGCTCGCCCTTATCCTCAGCCGGTCCACCTCCACCACTCATTCGCCCGATAGCAAATCGACCCGCGCCTCCCAACCCTCGTCGTCGCCGCCGCGCGCCTCCACACCCTCGCCGCCGCCGCGTTCTCCCCCGCCCCCTGCCGCCGCCCACTCTCCTCGCCCGCGCCCCCTGCCGCCCCCACCCGCGTCGTCGCCGCCCCATCCCACCCCACCTCTTGTCCCCTGCCGCCGCCCTTCTCGCTCTAGCCGGCGCAGCCCTCGCTCCA
>NC_041386.1:696657295-696675487 GCF_002162155.2 Triticum dicoccoides | reverse complement strand
CTCGACCCCGGCCGCCCTGCGTGGACGCTGGCCCCCTGCTTGTCCGACCGGCCGACCCCCTTTGGCCCGCGCCCCTGCTGTGTCCCGGCCCTCCCCGGCTGGCGTAGATCCGCCACGGCCCTCCCCTCACCTCCACCGCCGGCCCCTGCCTCCAACTCCACCACCGTGATGCCTCTCTGCCCGGTGAGCTAACACTCCTTTTTTTCATTTTTTTGCATTATTTAGCTATTGTTGGATGTATGAATGGATGCATGGATGGATGTTGGATGTTGTTAGGTTGCTAGATGGATGAATGTTGTATGTATCTTAGATGGATGGAGGAATCTCGGCAAAAGGAATTATTTTGCTACGGTTAGGTTGCTAGATGGATGAATCTCGGCAAAATGAATTATCATAGTTAAAAAACAAACTTGAGTCACTTAGTTCATAAAATTGTTAACGAAGATTTTATTTTCAGTTTGTGATGTTGTTAAGTAGCTATGTGATATGTGCTTCAAATTTGGGATACGATAAGTGGTTATTTCATCATGATGATCTTGCTAAAAAAATTGATGTGTCAATGCTTATTGTGAGGTGATGACCTAAATTGTGATATGGTAAGTGCTTCCAAATTTGACAGTTGACAAAACATGATTTTTCTTTATAGTTTAAAGTGTCAATGCTTAATGTGATGTGATGACCTAATTTTTTTTCACTCGGTGTAATTAACAGGATTTGTGGTGTTCCATCTTCGTGGAGTGATCGTCGACGTTGGAGGTGTTGGTCCACGATCGTCCCTCTCCTTTGATCGACTACATTGGAGGGTGAGCAACAATTCCATGACCTCGTCCACTTTTTTTCCATGTCACTAGATTGAATTTTCACATCAAGTCGCGTAACCTAGGTCTCCCGTCCGAAACGCTTGCATCGATAAATATGCATTCAATTGCATATTTATCACCGCAGCTTTTTCAGATTGTCCAACGCTTTCCACGGACAGCCCGAGGATGTGTAGATTGGGTACGTTGTTCATGCTCTACCCCGTTCCAAGACAGGATTTCGGCGGCGCCTCCCTGTTGTTCTCCGGATGCACATTCTCTCGGCATTTTGCCGAGATGTGTATTTGGAGAACAGCGGGGGGGTGCTGACGAAATTTTGTCTCGGAATGGGGTAGAGCATGGACCATACTCAATCTACACATTCTCGGGTGGGATTAGGACCCATCTTTACCTATTAGAGATGTAGGTGGATTACTCGTCAACCTTGTAAAAAAAAAATATTGATGTGGGTAATTTAAATGAATCCTTAATTTTGTTGTGTGGCTTCCAATAAAACAGAGATGCCAGATAATCAGTGGATGTATAGTGGGTTTTTCCGTCGGAGTCAAGTAACAACAAAGTGGGTCGAGAAAACTGATGTGTTTTTGAAAGAGATATTCCGTAGACCAATGAGGATGGTGCCAGAATGCCCATGTGCCAGATGTAAGAGACGTATCCACAGAGATAAGAGTGAGATGACTAAGCACCTTCGCACGCATGCATTTATGCCCAACTTTAATATGCCGATAAACTTTGCCCAGCGGGACCGTGGTAGAGAGGATGTGATACACAACGCATCGCTGGTTATGAGGACGATGGGGTTAGAGACATGCTAGATGATGTCTTTGCTGCACGGCCGACACCTCCGTCACATTCAGCGAATGAACCGGAGGAGCCGGAGGAAACCGCAAAGGCCTTCCTGGAAATCTTGGCCTCCTCAAAGAAACCTCGCTATGAGGGTGCCAAGCTGTCTGTGCTGGATGCCATCTCGCAACTGATGGCAGTCAAGGCTGAGTACGGTTGTAGCCGAGGTTGTTTCGAAGCATTTGATGTTGTAGGAGGACAAGTTGAAGAGGCCGCTCTCAGACATGGAGTCGTGGAAGCTGGCCCGCGAGCGGAGTCATCGCAAGGAGGGCGAGATCCAGTACTACGGCAAGACCGAGGAGCACCTGGGGTCCTACATTCATCACTATCAGGAGTTGCATCTGGATGTTCCTGTTGCTGAGGTCGCCCAATCTCAGATCGACGACATGGCGGTGGTGGCCATCCAGGGGAAGAAGAATGGCCGGTATCCGTGTTTCGACGGCTTGATCACTCCTTCGATCTCGTACACACAGCTTCTGGCTACCAACCCGAGCCAGTTAGAGAGTACGGGGCGTTCACAGACTCCCTTAGCCCGCCAGCATGCCGTAAGTACTTCCTCTTTATCTTTTTCTATCTAGCATTCTCAATTTATTTTCAGCATTGCTCACTTAGAAACAATCTAAATTATGTAGGCATATAAGGAGTTTGTCGAGCATAGGAATCTCGAGGTGCGGGAGTACTTGAAACGAGTGAAGGCAAACGATGATTACAACCGTCAGATGATGACGGTTAGTTCCGCCCACTTAAAACCAAGCTAAATTTTTGCACTTTCATTCCTTCTGATCTTCTAGTTTGCTTGTTTAAGTAACATTCAGGCTATGTTGGCGTCTTGGAGTAACCGCACGGATCCACCACAAATGGGACCCCCACCACCACCTGCGGGAGAACCCCCACACGTGCCCACATTCGAAGAATGGGTGGCACTAGGCAATGATGGTCCGGTTAGTACATTTGCCTAACTACTTACAAACTAGTTCTCGTTCATTCAACACTATCATATCATATTTACCGTTAGAATCTTTTCTTAAACATGTAGGGGACCGGTGGCTCGACTCCTGCTCCGTCGACCCCAGTCACTCCGATCTGGCAGAGTGGTGGTGGTCGCGATGGCGGTTTTGGCGGAGGTGGTGGTGGTTTTGGCGGAGGTGGTGGTGGTTTTGGCGGAGGTGGTGGTGGTTTTGGCGGAGGTGGTCTTGCTTGATGATTCCGTGCATGTGGCCGTCGTGCCATGCCTTTCATATTCCTACTTTTATGATGTTTCATGTCTTGCACTACTTTTACGTTCATGAACTTGAGTCGGTGATGATATTTAGATGATGTGATGAGCTTGAGTATGTTTAGAAGATGATGGTGAACTTGAGTATGTTTAGATGATGAACTGTCATATTTCTGCATAAATTCATATTGTTCTGTTTTGAAATGCTGTCAAATGAATTGGAAAAGAGAAAACAGGGGAAAAAAACTATGCCTACGACAAAGCCATCGGCATATATAAGCCCAGGAGTTACCAGGGCTCGCCACGTGGCATATCTATGCCGACGGCTTTGCCGTAGGCATAGATGGAAATCTATGCCGACGGCAAAGCCGTAGGCATACCTCTGCTGCCAGGAGTAACCAGGAGACGACACGTGGCAGAGCTATGCCTTCGGCAAAGCCGTCTGCATAGATTCATCTATTCCTACGGCTTTGCCGTAGGCATAGCCCTGCCACCAGGAGTACCACGGGTTGCCACGTGGCAGAGATATGCCGACGGCTTTGCCGTCGGCATACATCTGCCACGTGGCATTGCTTGATTCGTCCGCGCTTTTGACGGCGCCGTCCGCTGCCGTCAGACGAAAAACATTGCCGACGACTATACTATGCCGACGGCTGACGCCAGGCCGTCGGCATAAGCCCCTATGCCGACGGCTATACTATGCCGACGGTCTGACAAGACTACGCTGACGACATCTACGCTAACGGGTCTATGCCGACGGCAGCCGTAGGCATAGATCTATGCCGACGGCTTAGGGGCCTATGCCGACGGCTCATGGCCGTAGGCATAGACCGCGAGTCCCGTAGTGATCTCTAGACGATGCATAGGGCCATTTTATTAATTATTAACACAAGACCTTATAAAGTCATACAACAGTAAGACCAAAGCCACCATCTAAGCAACATCTGTCGCTACTCCTATTCAGTTGATGAAGGGGCGCTGATAGTCTAGGCCTAATACCAAACAGACCTAGCAGCCAAACCTAACATCTAAAACCTCAGGTCCCAACCAGGACAGATTGATGATTTGCAACATCGGCCTAGGCAAGTGGGGGCAGCAGCACTGGAGGACCTCAGCTTTGGTGGTCCATCTCGAGTACCGAGTCGTGACTTTCAGGGTGAAAACCTAATGTCCCGCCCTTATTGGTTTTAATTGGCAATGGTTTCGTTGAAGACATTTTTCTGGGAACTCGGACTTTCTCTAGGGTGAAAACCTAAGATCTTCGATGTCGCAACGAAAACGCTTATGCATTGTTTCCTTCTTGAAGGCGTTGCCTATGAAGAACCTTTTTGTAGTACAGGTGTTGTCTTTTGTGGTGGTTAGATTGTTGCTGCTACGAGTGATTGATCACCGTGGCAAGGTATTTTTTCTCTTTTTTTATTTTAAAATTCTTGGATGTGTGCATCTTTGATGTCTTAGTGTATCTTGTTGGTGCATAGGCCGGGTGTAATAGGTATCTTTGCGATATTAAAATATTCACTTTATAGAAAAATGTAGTAGTATTGACTTGACTTGGTACATTGCATGCTGATCTTGAGAGGATTAATTCATCATGATATATAGTCGACTTACAGAGGATCGATTGGATCTTGTACTACCTAGCTAACATCGTTTGACTATTATTAGGTAGCAGCCCGCCTCTTTTGACTTTCTCAACCTTTTCGTTTAAGTTCAATTTTTTGAGTGATCATTTAGGTTAATAATTTGTGGACCGAGAATGTGACTTGCAAGCCTAGTGCTACAGAGCCGATTTGGTACGAGAGATGTGATTCTGATAACTAGTTTGTCCAAAGCAAAAATATCCTGGACAAGCAATACTTACGGCACTGGCTGTCTCTACCCTATCAACATAACACTATATGAAAGGGCTAAGAAGGAAGGAACGTTGTATTATCAATTGTCAGGAACGTCTCGTGGTTGGTCCGCAAACATGTGAGAGAGCCGAAGTACGTGAGAAAATGTTTTTTTTAGAGATTCCTCATAAGGCTAGTGGACTCGTGCCAATGAATCTGTGAACTGATCATCATGCCATTGATATTTTTGTACCTAGCGGGTTAATGATCTTAAGCAATGGCTACCTATTTATCCTTATGGTTTGCCTAGCTAATTTCTACCTAGAGTTTGGATGATTAAACTTAATTCATTTCTTTCTAACATGAGTGAAGTTTTAGGATTGTGCTAAATCAAGCTTTTCACGCTTGATCAAGTGTATATAAAAATCGGCTAAGATCTACAAAGATGACACAAACCGTTGTGCGTTCCTATTACAAAATAGAAACAAACCAGCAGCCCCAAAGAATCGATAAACTCACACACTATTACCGCACAACATCAAAGCACAACTACATACATGACACTTCCTTTCAGCTACTCGTTGTGGCGTCAGCTAACGCCAGCCATTGCAGGTGTGCTGACTGGCTGAGCAGCCAGACAAGCAGGGGCGTCACCAGTGCTGCAGCTGTTCTGGCAGAGTGTGGCAGAATTGGCGCAACTGGAGAAGCAACCCTCCACCTGGAGGTTGCATTTGGTCTCGCAGGAGGATGGGCACCTGCACACATCGGTACACACCATTCCTTTCGGGGCCAGGCAAGGTTCGCACCCGCAGCAGTCGATGCAGCTCCCTTCACCATGCTAGGGTCCAACATGGATGTGTAGAGGGCGACAGTGACCACGGCGACCTTGAGAGCATGAGCAGCCATGAAATAGATGAGAGCAGAGAGGCATATGGTATGCTTTCGGATAGACAGACCAGCCGGAAGATGGCCAGAGGCGCCATTTATAGGCTAGTTGATGCAGCACCTACCAGAATTGACTTACTGACTTACATTACATGGTGATCGCAAGAGGATGTATTTATGATTTTTTATTGTTTCATGCTATTATAATACCACTTTTGAATATTTCTAAAATAATTCGATTATTTTTTCTGGACTAACCTACTAATTCACATTTTCCATGTTTTTGAGTTTTCAGAAAATTCACATCTACGAAGCTAAAAAACGGTGGGATTTAATAGGATTTTTCCAAGATACGAGGATTCTAGAAAGTGCTAGAAGCATCCAGGGGGCGCCCGAGGGCCCCACGAGGTGTGGTGGCACGAGCAGGGCGCCGGCATGGCCGCGTGTCCACCCTGGGAAGCCCTCGTTAACATTATTTTTGCGTCTTTTTTGCTCCTTCAACTTCCTATTACGGGGAGATCCAATCCGGAGGCATCTTCAACAACCTTGCAGCCACAATGGTCATGCGTGAGTAGTTTCCTTAGGACCTTAGGGTTCATAGTAGTACCTACACTAGTAGAAAACAGGGCATATGTTCGGGCCAGATAAGCCCATTAGACCCGGTTCTGTCACGAGCCGGGACCTATGGGACCATTGGTCCCGGTTCGTGAGGCCAGGGGGCCTGCCGGGCCTCGTGGGGGCATTGGTTCCGGTTTGTCTGGCCCCTTTGGTCCCGGTTGGTGGGACGAACCGGGACCAATGGGCCTCGCACCTGGCCCACCAACATTGGTATCGGTTGGTGGCTCGAATCGAGACCAAAGGGCGGCCTTCAGTCCCGGTTCATGCCACGAACCGGGACAAATGAGGTGTCTATATATATCCCTCACCCGCGAGCAGAGCACTCCACTGCTCTGTTTTTCTGGCCGGCCGTTGGAGAGCTTTGTGGTGCTCTAGCTCACCTTCTATGCACACGAGGTGTTCGATGGAATGCCCGAGCCACACTAAAGATTTCTCCTCTCCAAGCTCGACCTCCAAACTCCATTTTCCTCAATATTTGTCTAGGTTTAGTGGTCCGTCACGTCCTGTCCCCCTCTTCACCGCCGTCGATCGCCCACGCCGATCTCGTCGCCGGCACCACCGTGGTGAGCCCCTTGTTCTTATCTTCTTTCTGAAAGGAAATATTCTTACTTGTATGTTTATATAGATACTTGTATAATTCTCTTATTTTTACTATTTCTTCTTATTATTTAGTGCGATGGTTTTGGTGTCCGCCCCCGTCGGCCCTCGTCCTGTCTATGATTCGGATGTGTCATATATTATCTTTAGGGATGTGAACCGGAAATTCCAACCGACCCTATTGTAGAGAGGTTAAATTTAGTTGAAAAAGAAAACAATTTCTTGAAGGAATAAATAAAAAGATTGAGGAGGAGAAGATGATATTGGAGTTGCATGTTGCAGATGTCATCAATGATCACAAGATCAAGATGGATGCAATGTACTTGAAGATTAGAAAGATTAGAAAATATGCCATTCATACCGAGGCTTGGTATCATTATGCCGTTGGATCAATTGTTATGTTGATTGCAATTATGATCGCATTTGTTTTCGCATTGAAATGTTTTACATAGTTTCAATGTATGGTTTAATTAATTAGATGCGCTGGAGAGCCATATGTTGTTCAACGAGAACTATGTATGTGCTTTGGTTTTAATGCGATGATGAACTTCTATTAATTTGGTCACTTAATTATCTATTAATGATGTTCTGTAATGGTTTTTCACACAATTAATTATATATAATGCACGCAGATGAACCGGCAATGGATGTATGGTGACAGCCACATCTCTGAGTACAATAAGGGCGTGCATGATTTTTTCGATATGGCTGAGGCAAACATGCCGAATGGTTTTATGTGTTGTCCATGCCTTATCAGTGAGAATACGAAGTCTTACTCTAACTGGAAAATCCTTCACATCTACCTGCTTGAGAAGGGTTTCATGACACACAATAATGTTTGGACCAAGCACGGAGAAATAGGGGTTATGATGGAAGACATCGAAGAAGAAGAGTACGATGACAACTATGTGCCCCCTGAATAGGGTGATGCTGCAACAGGGGAAGGTGTTGAAGATCAAGAGGAATCAGACGATGTGCCCGATGATTATCTCCGCCGGGTCATTGTTGATGCAAGGAGTCAGTGCGAAAGTGAAAAGGAGAAGGTGAAGTTCGATCGCATGCTAGAGGATCACAAAAAAGATTTGTACCCCAATTGTGAAGATGGCAACACAAAGCTCGATACAGTACTGGAATTGCTGAAGTGGAAGTCAAAGAATGGTGTGTCTGACAAAGTATTTGAGAAGCTACTGAAAATCTTGAAGAAGAAGCTTCCAAAGGATAACAAATTGCCCAACAGTACATATGCAACAAAGAAGGTTGTTTGCCCTCTAGGATTGGAGGTGGAGAAGATACATGCATGCCCTAATGACTGCATCCTGTACCGTGGTACGTATGAGGATTTGAACGCATGCCCAGTATGCGGTGCATTGTGGTATAAGATCAGACAAGATGACCACGGTGATTTTGACGGAGAGCGCCCCCGGAAGAGGGTTCCTGCCAAGGTGATGTGGTATGCTCCTATAATACCACGATTGAATTGCCTGTTCAGAAACAAAGAGCATGCCAAGTTGATGCGATGGCACAGAGATGACCGTAAGAAAGACGGGAAGTTGAGAGCACCCGCTGATGGGTCGCAGTAGAGAAAAATTGAGAGAATGTATTGGGAGGAGTTTGCAGGTGACACAAGGAACGTATGGTTTGGTTTAAGCGCGGATGGCATTAATCCTTATGGGGAGCAGAGGAGCAATCACAACACCTAGACCGTGACTCTATGTATATATAACCTTCCTCCTTGGTTGTGCATGAAGCGGAAGTTCATTATGATGTCAGTTCTCATCCAAGCCCTAAGCAACCCGGCAACAACATTGATGTGTACCTAAGGCGATTAGTTGAAGAACTTTTATAGCTGTGGATTGGAAACGGTATACGTGTGTGGGATGAGCACAAACATGAGGAATTTGACCTGCATGCGTTGCTGTTTGTAACCATCAATGATTGGCCTGCTCTCAGTAACCTTTCAGGACAGACAAACAAGGGATACCAAGTATGCACGTATGATTTAGATGACACCAAAAGTATATACCTGGAAAAATGCAGGAAGAATGTGTACTTGGGGCATCATTGATTTCTTCCGACCAACCATCAATGTCGAAAGAAAGGCAAGCATTTCAAAGGCGAGACAGATCACGGGAAGAAGCCCGCCATGCGTACCAGTGATCACGTACTTGCTATGGACAATGATTTAAAAGTAATGTTTGGAGAGGGTCCCGGTGGACTATCTGTTCCGAATGACATTGAGGGACGCGCACCCATGTGGAAAAAGAAATCTATATTTTGGGACCTACCCTACTGTAAAGACCTAGAGGTCCGCTCTTTAATCAACGTGATGCACATGACGAAGAACCTTTGCGTGAACCTGCTAGGCTTCTTGGGTGTGTATGGGAAGACAAAAGATACACCGTAGGCACGAGAGGACCTGCAACATTTGCACGAAAAAGATGGCATGCCTCCAAAGCAGTATGAAGGTCCTGCCAGCTACGCTCTTACCAAAGAAGAGAAGGAATTCTTCTTTGATTGCCTGCTCAGTATGAAGGTCCGGTCTAGCTACTCATCGAATATAAATGGAATAATTGATATGGCAGATAAAAAGTTTCAGAACCTAAAGTCTCATGATTGGCACGTGATTATGACGCAACTCCTTCCGGTTGCATTGAGGGGGCTTCTACCGGAAAACGTTCGATTATCCATTGTGAAGATATGTTCACTCCTCAATGCAATCTCTCAGAAGGTGATCGATATAGAAATCCTACCAAGGTTAAGAAGTGATGTGGCGCAATGTCTTGTCAGTTTCTAGCTAGTGTTCCCACCATCCTTCTTCAATATCTTGACGTTGTTCCTAGTTCATCTAGTCGACGAGATTGTTATTCTATGCCCTGTTTTTCTACACAATATGTTCCCCTTTGAGAGGTTCATGCACTACTAGGAAAAGGCCTACTAATGGCGCACCTAATTTGGCCATTAATGGCGCATTAGTGGTGCGCCATTAGTGCCACGCCATTAGTATATTTTACTAATGGCACACCACTGGTGCGCCATTAGTATCTTGTATACTAATGGCGCACCACTGGATGCGCCATCAGTATATACAACAGTGCGCCATTAGTATACCTCCCAGGGGGCCATGTATACCCAGGTGCTTTGGCATACTAATGGCGCACAACAGCAAGATGCGCCATTAGTAACTTCGGCATACTAATGGCGCACTGTTTAATGATGCGCCATTAGTATCCTTTGGCATACTAATGGCGCACTGTGATGTGATGCGCCATTAGTATGAATATTAGGTTTATTTTTATTTTTTTATTTTCTGTTTTTTGCACAGGTTACAAAATGTATAATTGGACAAAATATAGACAGCACACATCAACAACAGATTCATCGAATACAATAGAAGAATAGTCTCTGAATACAATTCATCATATTAGTCTCCGAATTGAAAAGACCGAACAAAGATAGAACATTATATTACAAAGTCTCGAGACCGCGAGTAGCGAGTTTGTCTTCACATTACAAGTCGATATCGATCATCTAAACTACCATCACATAGAAGAGAGTTGCGGTCATCACGATGAGCATCATCACGATGAAGCTCGTCTTCATCCGGTTCCTCCAACGCTCCCTCCCCTCTCCCACTAGATAGCGGGCGTATCTAGATTCGGCATCGGCCCTAGTGGTGTACCCTTTGTAACTGTTACCGCTGAATCGGTTAACCTGTCTCCGACACTCCTCCCAGTCGTCGTAGACTCCGGGAACCTTACCCTTGTACACGACATACGACGGCATCGCTATGCACTAGCCAAACGAAACGTTAGTACCAATTCACAGACAATACATAAGCAATATATAAGTATGCAACAGAACGATCGGAAGGGAAAAGCAAGACATTAATAGCATCGATTACATCTAAGTTGAACGACTCTCCAAACCAAAGAGACATACTGCAAGTTCATTAAAGTTTAATTACAACGTGAGCCTATCGATGTTTCAAAACTAGACACAGCATCACTGCTTTCGACTCGACTCAAGGGACCGGAGCATGGATGAAGCCGCCGTCTATCGTGGGAGTCATGAAAGAACGGGCGTTGTCAGCCTGCATTTGTAGCATTGTGTCGATGTCACTGTTGGACGGTTGATTTCTGAGGTAGAACTGCCCCGAGGTACGAAGGACATCCTGATGGATGATTTTCGCAAACTCCAACTGGATGCGAAAGAATTCTTGTCTGATGTCCGCGTCCTGGATTGCCGACACGCTCGCGGCCCAATCTTTGAGTTTACTCGGTAGCAGAAGTTGATCATGGTCCCGTACGATCGCCCGCATGTGATGGATGGCGTAGTAGGCACCCTTCTGACCGCCAGGCGGCTGCTTGACGCAGCAGAACATCGTATTGTGGGAGAACACGTGCTTGCCGTACTGACGAATAGGCCTGGTGAAGGTGCCTCCAGATTTGGCGTAGCCGGGGAGAACATCATCAAGAACCTTCTTGACATTTGTGTAGTCTACGTTCGACTGACGGTCCGGGTCGAAATACGTGGCCATGGAATATTTGGGGCTTAGGAGGATGAGCGTGAAATGTGTGTCACTGCAGAAAACACAGAATGTTAAAAGAAAAACGATCGAAATCTAAGAATTCATATGTTACGGGCCGGTTGACGGGAGGACTTACTCAGGAAAGTAAGGCACGAGGAAGTTATCCTTATCTTGGTTTGCCAGAATGACGCCTTCGAGGTAAGAACTCGCGACTTGCCGGTCCCCAGCGCTGCCCAAGATCTTGGCACGCATGTAGAAGGGGTCGACTATCACGATGTCCGGGGTCTTGTCGTGAATGATCCGCATCTCCATACTCAGCGAAAATAGCTGAACGAAGGTGTAGTGCAGTGGATGAAGGTTCATCATAGCGTGGATGTCATCAAACCGCAGGATGATCGTACGCCTGATGGAGTTATCCACAAAGCCCTTGCCCTCTGGCACCTTGGCCGCGAAAACCGGGTATGCCACATCCTTCTCTCTGAGACGCCGCTTCTCCAAAGAAAGAACACTGTCATGCAGACTCCGCATAGCACCGGTTGCAGCATTGAGCATATTTGTCGATAGCATCGCCCTACCCGCCACATGCACCCTCCTCGAGATATCCTCAGGTGAAGGTGGCCCGTCCTGAGCACGGATCGTCCTCGGTGCCGGCTGGCTCGCACCCTTGTTAGTCTTTCTTTTGCGTGCCTTCTTCTTCTCCTGTAATGGGACTGAGTTCTGCTCACAGACCGCCTTCTTGAGTGTGTTTGGGCTGATAATATTTCGCACCTCGCCTATCTGAGGCTCGGTGAAGTCGGCAGCTGGAGGCGTCTCCTGAGAGCTGAACGGTACGACGCCTATTGCAACTTGGCTTCTCTGCGGTACCAGCTAGATCGCGCACGTCTTTTGTTGGGTTGGGTTCTTGAGAAGGAGCCCCCATGAAGTCGCCATCGTACCCATGTTCGGCAAAGTACTGATCGACGTTGCCAAATGTATCGTCGTCGTCATCGTTCTGATCCTGTGCCATATGCATGTTTGGATCCAGTGGCATAGGTATGTCCGGCACCGTTGCGGCGGTCTTGCCATGGGGCCGACTTGGCGCCTATTGGAAATATGCCCTAGAGGCAATAATAAAAGCATTATTATTATATTTCCTTGTTCATGATAATTGTCTTTATTCATGCTATAATTGTGTTATCCGGAAATCGTAATACATGTGTGAATAACAGACACCGACATGTCCCTAGTGAGCCTCTAGTTGACTAGCTCGTTGATCAACAGATAGTCATGGTTTCCTGACTATGGACACTGGATGTCATTGATAACGAGATCACATCATTGGGAGAATGATGTGATGGACAAGACCCAATCCTAAACATAGCACAAGATCGTATAGTTCATTTGCTAGAGTTTTCCAATGTCAAGTATCTTTTCCTTAGACCATGAGATCGTGTAACTCCCGGATACCGTAGGAGTGCTTTGGGTATGCCAAACGTCACAACGTAACTGGGTGACTATAAAGGTAGACTACGGGTATCTCCGAAAGTGTCTGTTGGGTGACATGGATCAAGACTGGGATTTGTCACTCCGTATGACGGAGAGGTATCACTGGGCCCACTCGGTAATGCATCATCATAATGAGCTCAGAGTGACCAAGTGTCTGGTCACGGGATCATGCATTACGGTACGAGTAAAGTGACTTGCCGGTAACGAGATTGAACGAGGTATTGGGATACCGACGATCGAATCTCGGGCAAGTAACATATCGATAAACAAAGGGAATAGTTACGGGGTTGATAGAATCCTCGACATCGTGGTTCATCCGATGAGATCATCGTGGAGCATGTGGGAGCCAGCATGGGTATCCAGATCCCGCTGTTGGTTATTGACCGGAGAGTCGTCTCGGTCATGTCTGCTTGTCTCCCGAACCCGTAGGGTCTACACACTTAAGGTTCGGTTACGCTAGGGTTGTAGGGATATGTATATGCAGTAACCCGAATGTTGTTCGGAGTCCCGGATGAGATCCCGGACATCACGAGGAGTTCCGGAATGGTCCGGAGGTAAAGATTTATATATGGGAAGTCCTGTTTCGGGCATCGGGACAAGTTTCGGGGTTATCGATATTGTACCGGGACCACCGGAAGGGTCCCGGGGGTCCACCGGGTGGGTCCACCTGCCCCGGGGGGCCACATGGGCTGTAAGGGGGTGCGCCTTGGCCTAATGGGCCAAGGGCACCAGCCCCACATAGGCCCATGCGCCTAGGGTTTAAGGGGGCAAGAGTCCTAGGAGGGTAAGGCACCTCCTAGGTGCCTTGGGGGGAGGGAAAACCCCCCTTGGCCGCCGCACCCCCTAGGAGATTGGATCTCCTAGGGCCGGCCACCCCCCCTTGGCACCCCTATATATAGTGGGGGAGAGGAGGGACTTCATACCTGAACGCCTTGGCCTTTGGTTGCCTCCTTCTCCCTCCCCAACACCTCCTCCACCTCCATAGTGCTTAGCGAAGCTCTGCCGGAGTACTGCAGCTCCATCAACACCACGCCGTCGTGCTGCTGCTGGTGCTATCTCCCTCAACCTCTCCTCCCTCCCTTGCTGGATCAAGAAGGAGGAGACGTGGCTGTTCCGTACGTGTGTTGAACGCGGAGGTGCCGTCCGTTCGGCGCTGGTCATCGGTGATTTGGATCACGTCGAGTACGACTACATCATCACCGTTCTTTTGAACGCTTCCGTGCGCGATCTACAAAGGTATGTAGATGCATCTGATCACTCGTTGCTAGATGAACTCCTAGATGATCTTGGTGAAACGAGTAGGAAAATTTTTGTTTTCTGCAACGTTCCCCAACAGCGCCGGCACGACTTGCGGTGTTGTCTTTGGGGTGGTGTCCCCCGCCCCCAAACGAATCTGGCTCTTCGGCCAAAGCAGGGGCCAGCTCAGGCAGGCGCTGAGGGTCATCACGTCATCATCGTCGGCCCCGACGGGTCGAATCGGAGGTAACAACTCGTCGCAGCCTGACAGCACCCGAACCAGTTCAACCCTAAACAAGTTGGGTGGCATCTGGGTACCGTGGAACAAGGGGTTCCCCGGTTGAACGATTTTGCCCTTGGCGACATCGACCAACTCGTTGTTCACGAAGTGCAGGAGAGTGCATGGAACGCCGGCGGCGCCCTGCGGAAACATGTAGGGCGTCAGGGATGCCCAGTCAAAGGCAAGGGGATGAAGTCCTCGACCGAGAGAGGCTTAATTAGTTACCGTGATGATGGCGTCGAGCTCGGCTAATGTCGAGGCACCGCCAACGGCGGGCGTGCAGTTGACGGAGGGGCCGCTTGCTGCAGAGGTGCGGGCCGGCGTACACCCGGGTGCATTAAGCTCCCGTGCCGGCGTCGGAGACACCAATGCCGCCTCCGCCGGAGACAACAATGGCCCCGCCATCGCATTCTGCGAGTTGCTGGCCGTGAAGCTAGGAATCGGGGGCGGCCCCTGTTGGCCGCCCGCAATCCACGCACTCAACCCCTTGATCAAGGTAGGCACAATGGCGGTGATCGTCGCTCCGAGTTGTTGTTGCACTTGCTCTTGGACAATCTCCGGAATCCACGCCACCTGTGCCTTGAGTTCTTGAACCTCGCGCGCCTGGCTTTCCGAGCTGGTCTTTTTCTCCTTCCGCACACCAGCGGTATAGTATGACCCCCATTTTGTGGACAAGCCTTTGCCGGCCACACGACCAGGTGACGTCGGCTTACTGAGCTTATCCTTGTTCTTCATTACATTCAACGCCCTATTTAGAGTGGTGTCCCAAGGGTTGCTCTTAGTCGACCCCGCGCTACTGCTTTCAATCGCCTGCGGAAGGAATGTGAACCATTTAGAAATTATGCTTCATTAATTAGAATGCAATCATATGGAGCTAATTACGCGGGGGTGTATTCCTTACCAGAACAAGCTCAAGCGCCCTAGTCTTCGGATCCG
Organism: Triticum dicoccoides; assembly: GCF_002162155.2. Classification (NCBI taxonomy): domain Eukaryota; kingdom Viridiplantae; phylum Streptophyta; class Magnoliopsida; order Poales; family Poaceae; genus Triticum; species Triticum dicoccoides. Next base: position 696,660,213 of record NC_041386.1, on the reverse strand, counting down.
TGGTAAGCTCCTTTGTTATCGGGTCCTCCTTGTACCGGGCCCTGACATAGTTCCTGGTCTGCTTGTTACCGCTGTATTTCTCGAAGCGGGCGGTAGGCCTTGCTCGGCACGCTCGGCGTCCTCCTTGTCCCATATAGGCTCCGCCACTCTGTAACCGCCGGGACCGAGTTTATGTTCCCCTAAGTTCAGCTCCCGCATTTCTTTCCCCCACTGACTTGATTGGGAGTTTGCGGTGCTCGAGCAATTGATCTTGAAGTCGTTGTAGTCATCTTCGGTGATCGAAGGATTTTTCTCCTTGATCTTCTCATAACTCTCACCTTTCTCGATCATTCTCTTCACATTGCTTTTCCAAGTAGACAGGGCCTTGCTCATCTTCGTGAGGGCAGCATTGTTCACTTTATTCCCTTTGAGGCTTGTGTTTTCAAAATCAGCGGGGAACTTGTATCGTTCGTGCAGCTTCGTGAAGAGGAGGTTGCGCAAATTCCCTCGTCAGGATGCCTCAGGTTCTCGGTGTTGATCGAGACGGTGCTCCGGAGAATGCACCCGAGCTGAAGCGAGTATCCCTTGACTATTCGTTCGGGCGCCGTTGGATTCCCGTCGGAGTCCACTTCAGTAACTTCCTCCTTGAGGGTGCGGAGCACGGTCGGGCGCCGGTCCTTCCGTTGCCTCTTCTGTTGGCTGCCATCTATGCGTGCGCCGCCATCATCAGTGGTGGCATCCTCGGCGACACCATCAGTGGTGGCATCAGTGGGTCATCCTCGGCGGTACCATCAGTGGTCTCAGGATTGGTGGGGAAGGCGGCGTCCTCATACAAGTGAGGTTGTTCCTCCATCTCCTGGGACAGCTCCCAGAATGCCTTGCCGCCCGAACCCCCGGCCTGATCGTTGTTGGCCATGTTTCTCTCTAAATAGGAACAAAGTTTGGTCAAAAAGTTATTTATTGTCAAGGAACAAGATCATGGTCTCATCATTTAGGGTTTGTCGACACCGAGGCATCCTAAAAGCTAAGCTTTTATCATTGAGGGTTTTCGACGCCGAGGCACCCTAAAAGCCTAAGCTTTCATCATTAGTCACAAGTACCCTGGCCCATGCATTAGTCACAAGTACCCCATATGTCCTATTTTTAGCAAAGTCATGCTAAAATTCACGGAAATTTTCAGCATGACCTTTGCTGAAAATAGGACATATGGAGTACCCGAATTTGCTGGAACGGAAGTTAATCGACATTCCAGCAAACTCAAGGGCCTCTCGGGTGGACAAGGCAAAAAAGGCCTTCATCACAACATGGAAAATACATTGGCATGTGAAGAGGTGAAACAATATATGCATCTCCAAGCAGTATCATTCAACATTTTGGACAAACCACTACAAGCAATACTGAATCAGAATGTTTTTTATACATAACTGCTAAAACCCTAGGAGTTAACTGAGCCACCAACAGAATGTGGACTTAAAAAGAGAGAGTCACGGACAGTGACATGATACATTTTCATTTGACAAAAACAGCTTAATTAGAAAACATGTAACGGGCTTCAGCCCAACAAGAAATCGACTGACCCAAAATAGGTGTCAATCAAAAAACGTGGAACCCAATACAGGACAGCACACACAACAGAAAAAAAAATCCTTAATTTTTACACTAACTGGGCCAGCGAGTCTTTGTTAGTTAAGTGTGCCAATATATGTCTATTTTTTCTTGTCTTAACGACATGACAAATGATACATGATTAGTGAGCTGAGTTGTGACCAAAGGTCAAATTCTCTTGGTTATATGATATTCTACATTGTCAGCAAAGGCGCATGTGGGTAGTGTTTCCTAAAACTGGGTAAGTTCTCACACAAAATTGTTCATCCATTACTTAGGTTTGCTTTTATTCAGATTGTTCAGCCATTACATACGTAGTCCCTGATGCATTTTCTTAAATATATATTCAGCTTAGTGCTAGGTTGGTCTTGAAGGATTAAACAGTGCCACATTAAATTACTTTTACTTCCCTGTAAACACCTTGGATCCTACCTTCTTTAGAAACAAAACTGCACTACTTTTTCCTAGAGAAGCCCAAATTTAAAAAACTGTTTCTTTTCCATGTTGTTTCTTCTACTGGTTGTCAGAGTCTTATCCTTGATTGACAAATTATAATGTGACATTGTAGTTCGGAGGTAACTACGAAGTTTTGTGTGATGTAGATTAGTTAATGATTTTGAGCTACTGGCGGAAAAAAATCAAGGTTCAGCATATTGGACAGTAAAGCATATGTTTCAAGGTTCAGCTATACTTTTCTAGGCTGTACAGTTTTTTTCTAACTTGAGAAACACCTGTCTTTGACAAACATAATTAGATCATAGGCTTTTTAAATAAGATACCAGGAACATATAAGTTTGACATTCCCAATATTATTTTCCATTCCCTTGAGATAATATTACTTTTGCTAATATTCTTAGTATACACAATTTTGCCATGAAATACACACGATAAGTCAGAGTAATGCCAGTTGGCTGGTGCAGATATAATGTTTGGTGGTTCGACTATCCATTTCTGGTGTTTGAGTAGAACCCTGTTTATTTCAGGTAGTCTCAGTGAGGCTAGATGAATGGACAAATGAACAAGTTGATTTTTTGACCGACTCGGGCAGAAATGGCGCAGTAAACAGTACACCTTTCTCCGAATACATCATACCAAGCATGAGCAGGACGTGAGTAATGGTGACACTAAACTAGTTCATTTCTACTCTATTGAATTTTACTAAAGTTCTACCTTGTACTGCTATTCAAACTACATACTGTTCCAAATGATTGTTCCATTGAATAAATATGGAGGTTATTCTATTTTGCAAGCACAAACAGTATTATAAATGATTATATATGGAGGTTACTCTATTTTGCAAGCACCAACGCATAGGGGAGAGGGGGAGAGGAGGA
>NC_041386.1:696599297-696656365 GCF_002162155.2 Triticum dicoccoides | reverse complement strand
TGTGTTTAAATATGTTCAAACTTGTTTAAATCATAACAGTAATATTTTTTTTATAAGACAGTAATAATTTTTTAAAAAATATCATCAAACAGTAATGCCGGTGGAGCGGGGGAGGGTGCGGGGGGTGCGGAGGGTCGGCGGCGGCGGTTGAGTACGGGAATCGAGGGTGTGGGGGGTCAGCGGCGGCGGCCGGTGGACCGGGGGGTGCTCGGCGGCGAGGGGGACCGGATCTGGCGAGGTGGGATAGCGATCGAGATGGAGGGGGATCGAGATCGAGTGTCCATGAAATTTAAAAATATTCATGATAGTTCAAAAAGTGCCCATGAAATACAATCGAGAAATGAAGGCTACGATTTAAATACAATCGATCTTAGCTAGCTATTTGTTCACAATCTTCTTGCCCTTCTTTTTTGCAAATGGAGTTCTTCTGTGGAACGGACGTCCTTTAGGTAGGGTGGTCCTGCTTCTTCTTGTGGTGTATGCTGCTACTTCATCATCGTCGTCATGTTCGTTCCTTGGGTCGCCGTACTTGTCGAAGTCTTGCTCATTGGCTACTCCATCCGTTCCGATGATCTTCCTTTTGCCTCTAAGCACGACAACACGACTGGGCTTTGACGGGTCGGTAATGAAGAAGCATTGGTCCACTTGGGAAGCCAGTACCCATGGCTCATTTTTTGCGGTGACGTTTGCGCCCGCGGTCTTGGATTTGGCTTCGGGTATAACCATGGTGGTGAAATATCGGTCTTCTTTTAGGACGCTCTTGTCCCATCTGACACGGAACATCGGCACCTTCTCTCCAGCGTAGCTCAGCTCCCAGATCTCCTCGATCCTTCCGTAGTATCTGTCCTTGTCCTTACCGGTGTAGGATTCCATCGTTACCCCAGAGTTCTGATAACCATCGCTCTTCATGTCCTTGTCCTCGGTGTAGAATGTGTAGCCGTTGATATCGTATGCCTCATAGGTCATCAGATTGTGCTCGGCGCCCTGTGACAAGGTGAATATGAGTTGTTCTTCTGCGGAAGAATCTTCATGTAAAGGGTACGACAGAAGCTTCTGCTTGAACCAACGCGTGAAACATGAGTTGTGCTCTTTGAGTATATCTCCGTCCGTCCTCTGTTGGCCTCGGTCATTGTACGTCTTCTCAATAAAGGTTTGGTGCTCTACCATCCAAGGATCGACCACGTCTATGTGTTGTAGCGCGACTAGGTTTGCTCTTTCAAAGTCGGCGAGTCGACCCTCGAAGTCGACATGCATTTCGCGGCGACCCTCATGGTGACCCCATCCAGCGAGCCTGCCGAGGTGCCTGTTGACGGGCAGACCAACGGGTTCTCGATGCCTAGATAATTCGTGTAGTAGGAGATGCACTCTTCGGTCAGAAAGCCCGTGGCTATACTTCCCTCTGGACGTGACATGTTCCGAACGTATCCTTTGATGACACCATTCATCCTTTCGAACGGCATCATGCTGTGCAGGAACGTCGGCCCGAGTTGGATGATATCCTCCACGATATGGACCAGCAGATGCACCATAACGTCGAAGAATGCGGGCGGGAAGTACATCTCAAGCTCGCATAGTATCACCACGATCTCTTCCTATAGCATTCTGAGTTGCCTCACGCCAATCGACTTCCGAGAGATGACATTGAAAAAGTTGCATAGGCCAAATAGCATTTCACGGACGTGCGCGTCCATGATCCCACGGATTGCAACTGGAAGTATCTGCGTCATCAGCACGTGACAGTCGTGAGACTTCATCCCGCCGAACTTCTGCTTCACTGGGTCTAGGTATCTGCTTATCTTCCCCGCGTAACCGTTAGGAAGTTTTACTCCTAGGAGGCAGGTGAAAAACTGCTCGATCTCCTCCTGACTTAGAGTGAAGCACGCGGGAGGGTAGTCATTTCCGGTCTTCTTGGCCTTTTTGCCTTTGCGACGACTTTCTGTGTCCTGCTTCGCCTCATCATCATCATCATCATCATCATCATTAGCGTGAAGCTCCTGCCTGATGCCCATTGATTTCAAGTCTGCGTTGCTTTCGGCCCATCTTTGGTCCTCTCTGGAATGTTGAGCAGGGTACCAAGCAGACTCTTGCACACGTTCTTCGTGATATGCATGGCATCAAGGCTGTGAGGCACACGGTGGATCTTCCAGTACGGCAAGTCCCAGAAAACAGACCTCGTTTTCCATACCTTCAGCAGCGGCTCTGGCGCCTTTAGCTTCTTTCCCGGCTCTGGCGCCTTTTGCTTCATTCCCGGCAGTGGGCCGTCTTTCCAATTTTTGAACACCTTGTCTATTTCCTCGCCGCTCCTCGTACACGGGCGTTTTCGGGATTCGGTTTCACCATCGAACACATCCTTGCGTTTCCTCCACGGGTCATCGTCGCGAAGCCACCTTCGATGTCCCATGAACACGGTTTTCGAAGACCCGGGATCTCTATCTAGCTGGCAAAACGTTGTGTCATCCATGCACCTTACGCATCCAGAAAATCCGTGGACTACCTGCCCCGCGAGATATCCATAACCGAGATAGTCGTGCACCGTCGTGAGCAGTGCGGTTCTCATAGGGAAATATTCTTTCTCTGCGGCGTCCCACGTATTGGCTGGTGTTTTCCACAGCGTGTCAAGCTCCTCTTTCAGCAGCCCCAGATACAGATTGATGTCGTTCCCTGGTTGTTTCGGCCCTTCAATTAGCATACTCATGTGAATGTACTTCCTCTTCATGCACAACCAGAGGGGAAGGTTGTACATCCACACAAACACAGGCCAGGTGCTATGTGTGCTTCTCTGGCTGCCAAACGGATTGACTCCATCGGTGCTCACGCCCAGCACGATGTTCCTTGGATTGTTCCCAAATTCTAAGTCTTCGAAGTTCAACGCTTGCCACTGGCTCGCATCTAGACCTGGCCATACCTCGGGCCGGGCCGGGCTTCGGGCCGGGCCTAGCCGGGCCCGACGCAAAAAACCCAGGCCCGAGCCCGGCCCGGCCCAACCAACGGGCCTGTTTTTTGGGCCCGAGCCCGGCCCGAACACCTAAAAGCCCGTCGGGCTTCGGGCCGGCCCGGCCCGACCTTCAGGAAAGCACAAAAACGATGGGCCCGGGCCCGGCCCGGCCCTGCCTTCGGGCTCAAAATCTAGGCCCGAGCCCGGCCCAAGGGCAGCGTCGGGCCGGGCCGGGTCGGGCTTTTTCGGGCCGGGTCAGGCCGGGCCGGCCGGGCCGGGCTTCCCATGGCCATGTATACTCGCATCCTTAGGGTGACTCAGCATCTTGTCTTTTTTATCTATCTCCGGATCATTTGCGTCATCTTCTCGCTTCTTCTCCTCCCTATCCGCGTGCTAATGCAGGAGCTTTGCTACCTTAGGGTCCGCGAAATACCGCTGCAGAGTGATTGGAAAGTACCACACCACTTTTCGAGGAGCTTTCTTCCTCTTCTTGTATCGAGCGACGCCGCACACCGGACACATGATGCAATTGTTCATGCACACATGGTATTTCACATGCGGTAAATCCAGAGGACACACGATTTTCTTCGCCTCCTCCAAACTAGTCGGGCACTTGTTACCCTTGGGAAGACGGTCATGCCAGAATGACATGTTCTCGTCGAAACATGCGTCGGTCATTTTGTGTTTTACCTTCATCTCCAGAGCCATGAGCGTTACTTTCAGTCGGGTATCCTCGGGCCTGCATCCTTCATACAATGGAGTAACCGCGTCTAACTCAAGTTGATCCATCTTGGCTTTCTCTCGGGCGGCAGCTCTTGCGTTATCTGTCTGCTTGAGAAGCAGCTCTTGAATATGAGGGTCCTGCACCCAGCCCATCGATGGTCCAGCGTCGTCTGCTCCGCCGGCATCATCATCTTCATGATCATGCCTGTCGTCTGCTCCGGCATCTTCCTCATCATCATGTCCTGCATCTTCTACATGATGACTGTGTACAGCATCACCGTCGTGATCATCTCCTGGGGATTCTTCGTCTTCTCGCCTACCCGAACCGCGGTGGTTGTCTTGCTGCCCTTCCTCATTTCTTGCCCTGCCCCCATGGACGACTTCGTAGTCATCTTCATCACCTTGCCACCGATAGCCATCCATGAAACCACACAAGAGCAAGTGGTCCCGCACCTGCCCGGAATCCGGGTCCGCAATAAGGCTCTTCAGCTTGCATCTTCGACACGGACATCTTATCTCCGTCTCGTTCTTTTGAAGCATCTCGGCCTTCGCGGACCTCAAAAACCTATTCACGATGCCTTCGGTCATCGTGCGGACCATGGTCGCCTGCGGGGTAGAGCAAAACGATATTTTAGAACCAAGAAAAAATTTGGCATGACTTTCCCTAAAAATAGGACCAAAACGAATGCTTAATGCCAAAATTCTCGCCGAAACGGAAATGAATCAACATTCCGGCAAAATATTGGCAACTATCGCATTTCAAATACCGGTACACCTCCAAACACAAACACATATTCAACACCACAAACATATGCAACACCACGAACATACATAGATCTAGCTAGTCCATAAAAAGTGCATGTGCATATTGTTGTAGGGAGAACAACATAAATATAGCTTCCCCCCTTACTTACCTATAAAAACAAGGTAATTGAACCACTTAATTTGAATGAATAAATGGTGGAAATGAGGTGAAAAAGAGGAGGCACCCGAGACAAGGAGGAGGTGGAGAGAATGAAGTGGGGAGAAAGTGAGTGTGGGTAGGAGAGGCTGTCCAAAATATCTTGTTGCTGCCCACTTACTAATTGCGCACCAGCACTAAATGCGCCATTAGTAATCCAGGTTACTAATGGCGCACCTACTGGCGGTGCGCCATTAGTAGTTTTGCAAAAAAACATATTAATGGCGCACTGTTCTACAGTGCGCCATTACTAGTTTAAACTAGTAATGGCGCACGGTTGTACAGTGCGCCATTAGTAGTATTGCAAAAAAAGGAATAAATAATATAATAAAAAAACAACTTTAGTGGCGCACTTTCCGACGGGTGCGCCATTACTAGTTACAACTAGTAATGGCGCACTGTGTCTGGATGCGCCATTAGTATGTTTGGACAGGCGCACTAGTAAAAAAAATTGATACTAATGGCGCACCTTGGGCCAGGTGCGCTATTAGTAGTTTCAACTCTAATGGCGTATCTGAAGGTGGTGCGCCATTAGTATATACTAATGGCGCACCCCTTGTCTGGTGCACCATTAGTGTCAATCCCATCTATAGCCCTTTTTCTAGTAGTGATGGGAGTCCTAAAGAAATATGTATGTAACCGCACTAGGCTAGAAGGAAGCATCTCAATGGGCCATCAAACAGAGGATGCAATTGGGTTTTGTCTTGACTTCATTCCTGACCTTAAGAAGATAGGTCTCCCTTAATCGCGGTGTGAGGGAAGACTGAGTGGAAAAGGCACTCTAGGAGGGGACTCAATAATATGTGGTGATGGACATTCTTGGTCTCGAGCACACTACACAGTTCTACAGAATTCTACCTTGGTGACCCCGTATGTCGATGAACACAAGAACGTTCTGTGCTCCAAACACCCAGACCAGTGTGACAACTGGATTACATGTGAGCACACCAGGACTTTCGGCAGTTGGTTGCAAACACGTCTCAGGGGTGACAACACTGCTTCTGATGAGCTGTACTCGTTGGCGAGGGAACCATCTTACACTGTAATGACTTACAAAGCGTACGAGATAAAGGGAATACATTTTACACGATCGCCCATGATCAGAGCAGCACCAACCAAAACAGTGGTGCCCGCTTTTATGCAGCAACAAAGAGAAGAAATAACACATATTATGGTTACATAGTGGACATATGGGAACTTGACTATGGACACGACGGTCATCGAGGGGCCGAGGGTTCGAGGGGTCGAGGGTTCAAGTGGTCGAGGATCGCCAAGGGGTCGAGAGGTTGCCTAGTGTCAAAGTATTGAAGAAATCCATGGCTTCATCATTAGCCGGTAGTAAGCGGGGCAAGATGGTACGAAGTTCTTCAAAGTTATTCGGGAACGGAGTCCCCGATAGGATAATCGGCCTTTTGGTACAAATTTCAGCAAAGGCCATGCAAATAGCAATATTAGAAAGCCTCTTGCTGTACTTTGTACCAAAAAGCGAATTATCCTATCTGGGAGTTCGTTCCAGAATAACTTTGGAGAACTTCGTACCATCATGCGCCTGTTACTTTCGCCTAATGATGAAGACATGGTTTTGTTGAATCCTTTGACACTAGACAAACGTGACATGAGGGGGTCGAGGGTCGGGAACTAGGGTAGAGGGTCATCGATCACAGAGTGGTCGAGGGTCGTGAACTAGCTAGGGTCAGGGGTCGAGGATCGCCAAGGGGTCGAGAGGTTGCCTAGTGTCAAAGTATTGAAGAGATCCGTGGCTTCATCATTAGGCATAAGTAACCAGGGCATGATGGTACGAAGTTCTCCATAGTTATTTTGGAACGGAGTCCCAGATAGGATAATCCGCCTTTTGGTACAAATTTCAGCAAAGGCCTTCCAAATAGCGATATTTGGAAGGCTCTTACTGTACTTTGTACCAAAAAGCGAATTATCCTATCTGGGATTCCGTTCTAGAATAACTTTGGAGAGCTTCGTACCATCATGCACCTGTTAGTTTCGCCTAATGATGAAGACATGGTTTTGTTGAATCCTTTGACACTAGGCACATGTGACATGAGGGGGTCGAGAGTCGGGAACTAGGGTAGAGGGTCGTGGATCACCGAGCAGTCGAGGGTCGTGAACTAGCTATGGTCGAGGGTCAAGGATCGCCGAGGGGTCGAGAGGTTGCCTAGTGTCAAAGTATTGACGAAATCCATCGCTTCATCATTAGTCGGAAGTAAGTGGGGCATGATGGTACGACGTTCTCCAAAGTTATTTTGGAACAGAGTCCCGGATAGGATAATCAGCCTTTTGGTACAAATTTCAGCAAAGGCCTTCCAAATAGCGATATTCACAAGGCTCTTGTTGTACTTTGTACCAAAAAGCAAATTATCCTATCTGGGATTCCGTTCCAAAATAACTTTGGAGAGCTTCATACCATCATGCGCCTATTACTTTTGCCTAATGATGAAGACATCGTTTTGTTGAATCCTTTGACACTAGACAAATGTGACATGAGGGGGTCGAGGGTCGGGAACTAGGGTAGAGGGTCGTGGATCACCGAGCGGTCGAGGGTCGTGAACTAGCTAGGGTCATGGGTTGAGGTTCATCGAGGGGTCGAGGGTCGATGGTCGAGAGTCGAGGGTCATCGAGGGGTCGATATACCCCCTCTCTGATAACTTCAACATCAGGGGGGTCGATATACCCCCTCCCCGATAACATTTTTTTCTATGTATATGTCATCATTGTTGATATACCCCCTCTCCGATAACTTTGACATGTGGGGGGTTTGATATACCCCCTCCTCGATAACATTGTTTTCTATGTATATGTCGTCGTTGTCGAAATACCCCCGCGCCCCTGCCCTGCCCCCATGCCGCCGCCGCCGTATGATATATTTTGTTCATGGATGTGATGCTTTTTTTTCATATATGTTGATGTATGGATATATGTATGATGTTTTTTGCATATCTCTTGATGTAATGGTTTTTTTGAATATATATATGATGTTTTATTCATAGATGATCATATGAATTCTTTTTGTTCATATATGATCATATATATGATGTATGCATGGATATCGATGGAATAGGATGTTTTTTTGTTCATAGAATATGATATTTTTTAATTCATAGTTTTTTTTGTTCATGAGAGAGGCGGCCGAGGACGTCGAGGAAGTTGTACTGTTTAGGATTAGGTTCATCGAGGAAGAAGGAAAATAAGAAAAAAAAATAGGAAGAATGAAGAAGGAGAAGAAGAAGGAGAAGAAGAGGAGAAAAAAATGAGAAAAAGAAGTAGAAGAAAAAAAAGGAGAAGAAGAAAAACTATATTTTTTTTCTTCTACTCCTCTTTTCCTCCTTCTCCTCTTTTTTCTTCTATTTCTTATTCTTTGTCTTCTCTTTTTTTTTGTCCTCTTTTCCTCTTCTTCTTCTTCTTCTTTTTATCGGGAACGAGGGTGTCGAGTATCGCCGAGGGGTGGAGGGTTCGAAACTAGGCTAGAGGGTGGCGAGGGTCACAAAAGGGTCGAGGGTCGTCGAGCCCAGTCGAGGGTCGAGGGTTTGAAGGTCGAGGGTTCGAGGGTTCTAGGGTTCGAGGGTTCAAGGGTTCTAGGGTTCGAGGGTCATCGAGGGGCCGAGGGTTCGAGGGGTCGAGGGTTCAAGTGGTCGAGGATCGCCAAGGGGTCGAGAGGTTGCCTAGTGTCAAAGTATTGAAGAAATCCATGGCTTCATCATTAGCCGGTAGTAAGCGGGGCAAGATGGTACGAAGCTCTTCAAAGTTATTCTGGAACGGAGTCCCCGATAGGATAATCGGCCTTTTGGTACAAATTTCAGCAAAGGCCTTGCAAATAGCAATATTAGAAAGGCTCTTGTTGTACTTTGTACCAAAAAGCGAATTATCATATCTGGGAGTCCGTTCCAGAATAACTTTGGAGAACTTCGTACCATCATGCGCCTGTTACTTTCGCCTAATGATGAAGACATGGTTTTGTTGAATCCTTTGACACTAGACAAACGTGACATGAGGGGGTCGAGGGTCGGGAACTAGGGTAGAGGGTCATGGATCACCGAGTGGTCGAGCGTCGTGAACTAGCTAGGGTCAGGGTTCGAGGATCGCCAAGGGGTCGAGAGGTTGCCTAGTGTCAAAGTATTGAAGAGATCCATGGCTTCATCATTAGGCATTAGTAACCGGGGCATGATGGTACGAAGTTCTCCATAGTTATTTTGGAACGGAGTCCCAGATAGGATAATCCGCCTTTTGGTACAAATTTCAGCAAAGGCCTTCCAAATAGCGATATTTGGAAGGCTCTTGCTTTACTTTGTACCAAAAAGCGAATTATCCTATCTGGGATTCCGTTCTAGAATAACTTTGGAGAGCTTCGTACCATCATGCACCTGTTACTTTCGCCTAATGATGAAGACATGGTTTTGTTGAATCCTTTGACACTAGACACATATGACATGAGGGGGTCGAGGGTCGGGAACTAGGGTAGAGGGTCGTGGATCACCGAGCGGTCGAGGGTCATGAACTAGCTATGGTCGAGGGTCAAGGATCGCCGAGGGGTCGAGAGGTTGCCTAGTGTCAAAGTATTGAAGAAATCCATCGCTTCATCATTAGTCGGAAGTAAGCGGGGCATGATGGTACGACGTTCTCCAAAGTTATTTTGGAACGGAGTCCCGGATAGGATAATCAGCCTTTTGGTACAAATTTCAGCAAAGGCCTTCCAAATAGCGATATTCACAAGGCTCTTGTTGTACTTTGTACCAAAAAGCAAATTATCCTATCTGGGATTCCGTTCCAAAATAACTTTGGAGAGCTTCATACCATCATGCGCCTATTACTTTTGCCTAATGATGAAGACATCGTTTTGTTGAATCCTTTGACACTAGACAAATGTGACATGAGGGGGTCGAGGGTCGGGAACTAGGGTAGAGGGTCGTGGATCACCGAGCGGTCGAGGGTCGTGAACTAGCTAGGGTCATGGGTTGAGGTTCATCGAGGGGTCGAGGGTCGATGGTCGAGAGTCGAGGGTCGTCGAGGGGTCGATATACCCCCTCTCCGATAACTTCAACATCAGGGGGGTCGATATACCCCCTCCCCGATAACATTTTTTTCTATGTATATGTCATCATTGTTGATATACCCCCTCTCCGATAACTTCGACATGTGGGGGGTATGATATACCCCCTCCTCGATAATATTGTTTTCTATGTATATGTCATCGTTGTCGAAATACCCCCGCGCCCCTGCCCTGCCCCCATGCCGCCGCCGCCGTATGATATATTTTGTTCATGGATGTGATGCTTTTTTTTCATATATGTTGATGTATGGATATATGTATGATGTTTTTTGCATATCTCTGGATGTAATGTTTTTTTTGAATATATATATGATGTTTTATTCATAGATGATCATATGAATTCTTTTTGTTCATATATGATCATATATATGATGTATGCATGGATATCGATGGAATATGATGTTTTTTGTTCATAGAATATGATATTTTTTAATTCATAGTTTTTTTTTGTTCATGAGAGAGGCGGCCGAGGACGTCGAGGAAGTTGTACTGTTTATGATTAGGTTCATCGAGGAAGAAGGAAAATAAGAAAAAAAAAATAGGAAGAATCAAGAAGGAGAAGAAGAAGGAGAAGAAGAGGAGAAAAAAAAATGAGAAAAAGAAGTAGAAGAAAAAAAAAGGAGAAGAAGAAAAACTATATTTTTTTTCTTCTTCTCCTCTTTTCCTCCTTCTCCTCTTTTTTCTTCTATTTCTTATTCTTTGTCTTCTCTTTTTTTTGTCCTCTTTTCCTCTTCTTCTTCTTCTTCTTTTTATCGGGAACGAGGGTGTCGAGGATCGCCGAGGGGTGGAGGGTCCGAAACTAGGCTAGAGGGTCGCGAGGGTCACAAAAGGGTCGAGGGTCGTCGAGCCCAGTCGAGGGTCGAGGGTTTGAAGGTCGAGGGTTCGAGGGTTCTAGGGTTCGAGGGTTCAAGGGTTCTAGGGTTCGAGGGTCATCGAGGGGCCGAGGGTTCGAGGGGTCGAGGGTTCAAGTGGTCGAGGATCGCCAAGGGGTCGAGAGGTTGCCTAGTGTCAAAGTATTGAAGAAATCCATGGCTTCATCATTAGCCGGTAGTAAGCGGGGCAAGATGTTACGAAGTTCTTCAAAGTTATTCTGGAACGGAGTCCCCGATAGGATAATCGGCCTTTTGGTACAAATTTCAGCAAAGGCCTTGCAAATAGCAATATTAGAAAGCCTCTTGCTGTACTTTGAACCAAAAAGCGAATTATCCTATCTGGGAGTTCGTTCCAGAATAACTTTGGAGAACTTCATACCATCATGCGCCTGTTACTTTCGCCTAATGATGAAGACATGGTTTTGTTGAATCCTTTGACACTAGACAAACGTGACATGAGGGGGTCGAGGGTCGGGAACTAGGGTAGAGGGTCATCGATCACAGAGTGGTCGAGGGTCGTGAACTAGCTAGGGTCAGGGGTCGAGGATCGCCAAGGGGTCGAGAGGTTGCCTAGTGTCAAAGTATTAAAGAGATCCGTGGCTTCATCATTAGGCATAAGTAACCAGGGCATGATGGTACGAAGTTCTCCATAGTTATTTTGGAACGGAGTCCCAGATAGGATAATCCGCCTTTTGGTACAAATTTCAGCAAAGGCCTTCCAAATAGCGATATTTGGAAGGCTCTTACTGTACTTTGTACCAAAAAGCGAATTATCCTATCTGGGATTCCGTTCTAGAATAACTTTGGAGAGCTTCGTACCATCATGCACCTGTTAGTTTCGCCTAATGATGAAGACATGGTTTTGTTGAATCCTTTGACACTAGACACATGTGACATGAGGGGGTCGAGAGTCGGGAACTAGGGTAGAGGGTCGTGGATCACCGAGCAGTCGAGGGTCGTGAACTAGCTATGGTCGAGGGTCAAGGATCGCCGAGGGGTCGAGAGGTTGCCTAGTGTCGAAGTATTGACGAAATCCATCGCTTCATCATTAGTCGGAAGTAAGTGGGGCATGATGGTACGACGTTCTCCAAAGTTATTTTGGAACAGAGTCCTGGATAGGATAATCAGCCTTTTGGTACAAATTTCAGCAAAGGCCTTCCAAATAGCGATATTCACAAGGCTCTTGTTGTACTTTGTACCAAAAAGCAAATTATCCTATCTGGGATTCCGTTCCAAAATAACTTTGGAGAGCTTCATACCATCATGCGCCTATTACTTTTGCCTAATGATGAAGACATCGTTTTGTTGAATCCTTTGACACTAGATAAATGTGACATGAGGGGGTCGAGGGTCGGGAACTAGGGTAGAGGGTCGTGGATCACCGAGCGGTCGAGGGTCGTGAACTAGCTAGGGTCATGGGTTGAGGTTCATCGAGGGGTCGAGGGTCGATGGTCGAGAGTCGAGGGTCGTCGAGGGGTCGATATACCCCCTCTCCGATAACTTCAACATCAGGGGGGTCGATATACCCCCTCCCCGATAACATTTTTTTCTATGTATATGTCATCATTGTTGATATACCCCCTCTCCGATAACTTCGACATGTGGGGTGTTTGATATACCCCCTCCTCAATAACATTGTTTTCTATGTATATGTCGTCGTTGTTGAAATACCCCCGCGCCCCTGCCCTGCCCCCATGCCGCCGCCGCCATATGATATATTTTGTTCATGGATGTGATGCTTTTTTTTCATATATGTTGATGTATGGATATATGTATGATGTTTTTTGCATATCTCTTGATGTAATGTTTTTTTTAATATATATATGATGTTTTATTCATAGATGATCATATGAATTCTTTTTGTTCATATATGATCATATATATGATGTATGCATGGATATCGATGGAATATGATTTTTTTTTGTTCATAGAATATGATATTTTTTAATTCATAGTTTTTTTTTGTTCATGAGAGAGGCGGCCGAGGACGTCGAGGAAGTTGTACTGTTTAGGATTAGGTTCATCGAGGAAGAAGGAAAATAAGAAAAAAAATAGGAAGAATGAAGAAGGAGAAGAAGAAGGAGAAGAAGAGGAGAAAAAAAATGAGAAAAAGAAGTAGAAGAAAAAAAAGGAGAAGAAGAAAAACTATATTTTTTTTCTTCTTCTCCTCTTTTCCTCCTTCTCCTCTTTTTTCTTCTATTTCTTATTCTTTGTCTTCTCTTTTTTTTGTCCTCTTTTCCTCTTCTTCTTCTTCTTCTTTTTATCGGGAACGAGGGTGTCGAGGATCGCCGAGGGGTGGAGGGTCCGAAACTAGGCTAGAGGGTCGCGAGGGTCACAAAAGGGTCGAGGGTCGTCGAGCCCAGTCGAGGGTCGAGGGTTTGAAGGTCGAGGGTTCGAGGGTTCTAGGGTTCGAGGGTTAAAGGGTTCTAGGGTTCGAGGGTTATCGAGGGGCCAAGGGTTCGAGGGGTCGAGGGTTCAAGTGGTCGAGGATCGCCAAGGGGTCGAGAGGTTGCCTAGTGTCAAAGTATTGAACAAATCCATGGCTTCATCATTAGCCGGTAGTAAGCGGTGCAAGATGGTACGAAGTTCTTCAAAGTTATTCTGGAACGGAGTCCCCGATAGGATAATCGGCCTTTTGGTACAAATTTCAGCAAAGGCCTTGCAAATAGCAATATTAGAAAGCCTCTTGCTGTACTTTGTACCAAAAAGCGAATTATCATATCTGGGAGTTCGTTCCAGAATAACTTTGGAGAAGTTCGTACCATCATGCGCCTGTTACTTTCGCCTAATGATGAAGACATGGTTTTGTTGAATCCTTTGACACTAGACAAACGTGACATGAGGGGGTCGAGGGTCGGGAACTAGGGTAGAGGGTCATCGATCACAGAGTGGTCGAGGGTCGTGAACTAGCTAGGGTCAGGGGTCGAGGATCGCCAAGGGGTCGAGAGGTTGCCTAGTGTCAAAGTATTGAAGAGATCCGTGGCTTCATCATTAGGCATAAGTAACCAGGGCATGATGGTACGAAGTTCTCCATAGTTATTTTGGAACGGAGTCCCAGATAGGATAATCCGCCTTTTGGTACAAATTTCAGCAAAGGCCTTCCAAATAGCGATATTTGGAAGGCTCTTACTGTACTTTGTACCAAAAAGCGAATTATCCTATCTGGGATTCCGTTCTAGAATAACTTTGGCGAGCTTCGTACCATCATGCACCTGTTACTTTCGCCTAATGATGAAGACATGGTTTTGTTGAATCCTTTGACACTAGACACATGTGACATGAGGGGGTCGAGGGTCGGGAACTAGGGTAGAGGGTCGTGGATCACCGAGCGGTCGAGGGTCGTGAACTAGCTATGGTCGAGGGTCAAGGATCGCCGAGGGGTCGAGAGGTTGCCTAGTGTCAAAGTATTGAAGAAATCCATCGCTTCATCATTAGTCGGAAGTAAGCGGGGCATGATGGTACGACGTTCTCCAAAGTTATTTTGGAACGGAGTCCCGGATAGGATAATCAGCCTTTTGGTACAAATTTCAGCAAAGGCCTTCCAAATAGCGATATTCACAAGGCTCTTGCTGTACTTTGTACCAAAAAGCAAATTATCCTATCTTGGATTCCGTTCCAAAATAACTTTGGAGAGCTTCATACCATCATGCGCCTATTACTTTTGCCTAATGATGAAGACATGGTTTTGTTGAATCCTTTGACACTAGACAAATGTGACATGAGGGGGTCGAGGGTCGGGAACTAGGGTAGAGGGTCGTGGATCACCGAGCGGTCGAGGGTCGTGAACTAGCTAGGGTCATGGGTTGAGGTTCATCGAGGGGTCGAGGGTCGATGGTCGAGAGTCGAGGGTCGTCGAGGGGTCGATATACCCCCTCTCCGATAACTTCAACATCAGGGGGGCCGATATACCCCCTCCCCGATAGCATTTTTTTCTATGTATATGTCATCATTGTTGATATACCCCCTCTCCGATAACTTCGACATGTGGGGGGTTCGATATACCCCCTCCCCGATAACATTGTTTTCTATGTATATGTCGTCGTTGTCGAAATACCCCCGCGCCCTTGCCCTGCCCCCATGCCGCCGCCGCCGTATGATATATTTTGTTCATGGATGTGATGCTTTTTTTTCATATATGTTGATGTATGGATATATGTATGATGTTTTTTTTGCATATCTCTTGATGTAATGTTTTTTTGAATATATATATGATGTTTTTTTCATAGATGATCATATGAATTCTTTTTGTTCATATATGATCATATATATGATGTATGCATGGATATCGATGGAATATGCTGTTTTTTTGTTCATAGAATATGATATTTTTTAATTCATAGTTTTTTTGTTCATGAGAGAGGCGGCCGAGGACGTCGAGGAAGTTGTACTGTTTAGGGTTAGGTTCATCGAGGAAGAAGGAAAATAAGAAAAAAAAATAGGAAGAATGAAGAAGGAGAAGAAGAAGGAGAAGAAGAGGAGAAAAAAATGAGAAAAAGAAGTAGAATAAAAAAAGGAGAAGAAGAAAAATTATATTTTTTTCTTCTTCTCCTCTTTTCCTCCTTCTCCTCTTTTTTCTTCTATTTCTTATTCTTTGTCTTCTCTTTTTTTGTCCTCTTTTCTTCTTCTTCTTCTTCTTCTTTTTATCGGGAACGAGGGTGTCGAGGATCGTCGAGGGGTGGAGGGTCCGAAACTAGGCTAAAGGGTCGCGAGGGTCACAAAAGGGTCGAGGGTCGTCGAGCCCAGTCGAGGGTCAAGGGTTTGAAGGTCAAGGGTTCGAGGGTTCTAGGGTTCGAGGGTTCAAGCGTTCTAGGGTTCGAGGGTCATCGAGGGGCCGAGGGTTCGAGGGGTCGAGGGTTCAAGTGGTCGAGGATCGCCAAGGGGTCGAGAGGTTGCCTAGTGTCAAAGTATTGAAGAAATCCATGGCTTCATCATTAGCCGGTAGTAAGAGGGGCAAGATGGTACGAAGTTCTTCAAAGTTATTCTGGAACGGAGTCCCCGATAGGATAATCGGCCTTTTGGTACAAATTTCAGCAAAGGCCTTGCAAATAGCAATATTAGAAAGCCTCTTGCTGTACTTTGTACCAAAAAGCGAATTATCATATCTGGGAGTCCGTTCCAGAATAACTTTGGAGAACTTCGTACCATCATGCGCCTGTTACTTTCGCCTAATGATGAAGACATGGTTTTGTTGAATCCTTTGACACTAGACAAACGTGACATGAGGGGGTCGAGGGTCGGGAACTAGGGTAGAGGG
Source organism: Triticum dicoccoides (assembly GCF_002162155.2). Taxonomy (NCBI): domain Eukaryota; kingdom Viridiplantae; phylum Streptophyta; class Magnoliopsida; order Poales; family Poaceae; genus Triticum; species Triticum dicoccoides. The sequence continues at coordinate 696,640,561 of NC_041386.1, read as the reverse complement.
TCATGGATCACCGAGTGGTCGAGGGTCGTGAACTAGCTAGGGTCAGGGGTCGAGGATCGCCAAGGGGTCGAGAGGTTTCCTAGTGTCAAAGTATTGAAGAGATCCATGGCTTCGTCATTAGGCATAAGTAACCGGGGCATGATGGTACGAAGTTCTCCATAGTTATTTTGGAACGGAGTCCCAGATAGGATAATCCGCCTTTTGGTACAAATTTCAGCAAAGGCCTCCCAAATAGCGATATTTGGAAGGCTCTTGCTGTACTTTGTACCAAAAAGCGAATTATCCTATCTGGGATTCCGTTCCAGAATAACTTTGGAGAGCTTCGTACCATCATGCACCTGTTACTTTCGCCTAATGATGAAGACATGGTTTTGTTGAATCCTTTGACACTAGACACATGTGACATGAGGGGGTCGAGGGTCGGGAACTTAGGTAGATGGTCGTGGATCACCGAGCGGTCGAGGGTCGTGAACTAGCTATGGTCGAGGGTCAAGGATCGCCGAGGGGTCGAGAGGTTGCCTAGTGTCAAAGTATTGAAGAAATCCATGGCTGCATCATTAGTCGGAAGTAAGCGAGGCATGATGGTATGACGTTCTCCAAAGTTATTTTGGAACGGATTCCCGGATAGGATAATCAGCCTTTTGGTACAAATTTCAGCAAAGGCCTTCCAAATAGCGATATTCACAAGGCTCTTGCTGTACTTTGTACCAAAAAGCAAATTATCCTATCTGGGATTCCGTTCCAAAATAACTTTGGAGAGCTTCATACCATCATGCGCCTATTACTTTTTCCTAATGATGAAGACATGGTTTCGTTGAATCCTTTGACACTAGACAAACGTGACATGAGGGGGTCGAGGGTCGGGAACTAGGGTAGAGGGTCGTGGATCACCGAGAGGTCGAGGGTCGTGAACTAGCTAGGGTCAAGGGTTGAGGTTCGCTGAGGGGTCGAGGGTCGATGGTCGAGAGTCGAGGGTCGTCGAGGGGTCGATATACCCCCTCTCTGATAACTTCAACATCAGGGCGGGTCGATATACCCCCTCCCCGATAACATTTTTTTCTATGTATATGTTATCATTGTTGATATACGCCCTCTCCGATAACTTCGACATGTGGGGGGGGGGGCGATATACCCCCTCCCCGATAACATTTTTTTCTATGTATATGTCATCGTTGTCGATATACCCCCTCCCTGATAACTTCGATATATCCATCTCTCATGTTTGTATACTAATTGCCATGTTGTAATATTTGCAGAAACTATGGATCATCAAAGAGATTTCGATCAAGAAGAGATATTGGGGGACATAATCCGCGATGGAGGTGATGTAGTCTTGTCGTTTATCAACGACATCGAAGAAGGTCTACAAGGAGAGGAAGCAGGATGCGGCGATCAAACAATGGAGGAGGGTCATGATCGTGATGGTGGCTCCGGCGACCGTGATGATGGCTCCGGTGACCGAACGGAGTCAGGATCAGCTGTTGCAAAGTCCGGTGAGGTATATATATATTAATTAAGCCTGTGCTGACTAGCTAACTGATGCATTAATTGTTTTAGTATGTACATATATTAACTCTTCTTCCTTCTTATATATAGCCCTCCGGATCAAGCAATACATCTGTAAAGAAAAGAGGCCCGAAGAAATAGTTGCGCCCGGATGAAAGGTTCACGATCACAGAAATATTGCGCGATGGCCAACCGGTTAAACCCCTCCGGACCAAGGAAGGATTTTTTGCTCACTGCGGGGTTCTTGTTAGGGACATGATCCAGATCAGCATCGAGCATGGAATGAGCCTAAGAATGAAGAGCTTCTTCAAGTTTCTTTTGTCGAAGATAGACAGAAATAAGATCTTTGGAAAGCACTGAAGGTAAATTTCACACTACTGGAAGAGGAGGATCCGTAGAATCCAGTTCTAGATCCATTGATCAAGTCCTCTGCTCTCAAGAAGATGGCAGATCTATTCGGGAGGTTGAAGAATGAGTTGAAAACAACATATGTCGACCAAGACAAGACTCCAGAATTCACCGGCCGAATAGAGAAGATAAGAGATCACTGGCCCGCATTTGTGGCCAACAAGACATCGAAGAGGTGTAAGAAGATGTCAACGACTAACAAGATAAATGTTGCAAAGAAGGAGCATTACCATCGCATGGGGTCAGGTGGCTACATCAAAGCCCGGCCGTTGTGGGACAAGGCTGAGCAGGACGTGATTGCTAAAGGGGTCGAACCAGAGACATTGCACTGCCACACCATTGTAGGACTTGGTTCTTCGGGGATGGTGGGGCATTGGACCCTGAAACAGGGGAGTGCCGCTGGATGGACGAGCAACGTGCAGCACCCATCACGAAGCTTCGGAAAGCAATCAACGAAGTGCAGGAAGGGAAGTTCGTTCCTGACAGAGAGAACGACGAGCTCACAAGGGCCCTCAGGAATCCGGAGCACCCTAGACGAACACGAGGCACGCCAGGCTCCGTTGCGTGGAAGGTTGGGTTTTCCGACGCAGGCGGTTACAAAACCCAAGAGAGGAGGAGGAAAGTGGAGCAGAGCGAACTATAGGAGCTTAAGGCAAGGGTAAGAAAGCTAGAGGAATGACCAGCAGATGCGAGATCCTGCCCAAGATTCTACCCCAGAAGCTAACCCGCCATCTTAGCAAAGAAGCAGCATGGCTTCCACCGAGCTCGTTCATTAGCCTGACTAGACGGGTCCTAGCTACCCCGTGGATTCTATCATGGATTCACACCAGTGCCACCTTATGGCGCAATGGGATCAACTCAAAGTCAAGGTGGCTGTCGGCTCTGTGTTCCCTCCTTCACCCGGAGCAACTTTTCACTACCGTCCGATTCCACAAGGCTATGCTGTTGTGATGGTGGATGAAATAACGGAGGTATTTGAGGATCTCCAGCTTGATCACCCTACAGGTGATGGGGAGACTCAGCTAGGTCTTGCTATGCATACTCCGTGTCTATGGCGGTAGGAGCACATCAAGCTTCTGAACTTCATGGCCCCTGCTAGTCAGCTAGGCACTCCGCCTCCTCCTCCTCCTCTGGCGAGTCATCAGGGCACTCCGGCGCCTGCTCCGACGCGTGAGGGTGGTAGTACTCCGCCTGCTCCGGCACGTCCGAGCAGCCCACCTCTTCCTTCGCCACCTCGTAAGCGACGTCAGAACACCGACGCCGCCGCTTCGGCTGCTCAGGCGCGTCGTAGCAGTCCGCCTCCGACTGCTCCGCCTCTTCATCAACGAAAGAAGACATCCACAGTCGCTCCGGCTGCTCCGGCGTCTAGCAGTACAACCAGAGGCAGGAGGCTAGCAGAATGAAGAAAAGGGAAACAAAGTCCCCAGCTCAGCGAACAAGCGCAGCAATCGTGCGCCCCCGCTCAATGTGTCCAGAGATATCGTCGTTAATCTTCCGGGGTTGCTGCCCAATACCAATCCTGCAGATTACATGACCGACGAGGATGCACTAATTTTTGGAACAATGGAGGTGGACACATTAAGATTCGAGCATGGGAAGCCTCTCGTCAGACCTGGTACTTCCCTAACAACGATGATGCCAAGCCGAAGATTCCATGATTGGTACATGGACATCTGAAGGAAGTCTGAGAAAAATACTTTGTCGCTGTCGGTTAAAGAGGAGTACGATCTTGTTGGAAGTGATGTGTTGTTAGTTCCATATGAGGAGTTCTTCTAGTATTTCAATCAAAAGTCCCTCGACAAAACAATCATCACTTTCTACTGTCTGTAAGTACTACTTCTCTATAATTAGTTAAGTCTCTATATAAAGCTCAGCTCTTTCATTGCATGTATATATAATTATCCTCACTATACTATGCAGATTGAAGATCGCCGAATTGAAGAAAAGACAAGTAGGTGATATTGGGTTCATTAACACAAATCTCATGGATGAATGGACTGTTAAACATGATGCCAGAGAAACCGAGGACAAGTTGCCCACATCGTTACTTCGAAATCAAAACAAAGCTACAATACTCTTTCCAACGAATACAAGTGAGTGTTACTGTCTTCTGCATATTCGGTTTTCCTTATTACTCGAGGTTATAGTAATGTAATTGTTGAGTTATGCATGCATGTGCAGATTCCACTTTATTCTGCTAGAGATTAAGCTTGAGTAGGGACTAGTAACGGTCATAGACTCCAAACGAAAAAATCCGGAGGAGTATGCGACCATGACTAAAATGCTCGAGAAGTAAGTTCAATCGATCATTATCACACCATATCGACAACTTTGTTCATTTCCTGATATCAAGTAATTGCTTTCTTTGTCTGGCAGGGTTTGGAAAAAGTTCACGGCAAAAGCTCCGGGACTGCCGGTCCAACTGCGATTTGACCACCCGAAATTAAGTACTAGCTACTAGCTGGTTCCGCGCATCTCCCATTGATTCTATCTAGTTTCATCAATACCATTTACCATGCTTGCTTATCAGTTTGATTGACCTCTATTTCTTGTAAAGTGGTTGTGGCAGGAACGCGGGAATGATTTTTGTGGATACTACATTTGCAAGTTCATCCACCACACCACCCGTGAGCGGGGCTACTCTAAACAACAATATGAAGTGCGTAAGCAATAATATTCACAATTTTATTTTGTTACCATCATTTGTGTTCAGTTTCATTCATATATATGTATTGAACCCCTTCTTGAAATTAGATGTGGCAGATGCGGGATGAACTCCTACCACAAGATCGCATATAAGCAATTCAAGAGGAATTGACGAGATTCTTTCTTGACCACGTCATCGACAAACATGGCGAATACCATGTGGAACTTGAGTTCAGATGTTAGGGGACGTAAGAGATCTTATATTGTAGCGTCGGATACATATACAAAAACTTGTTGTTCGACCAATCTATCGGAGAAGGAGAGGTCGATCACTTCTCTTTGTGTTTATGTTCATGACGATCTTCTGTACTTAATGGTTTCCTTCATTTGCTTACTAGCTAGCTAGCGTCTCGAGTCTATACGTAGTGTCGACCAAGCACAGAGATAAGAGAGGACACTCATCTATATTAGCGAGCTAACACAATATATGAAACCCCTAAATTAACCCTACACCCCCCCTTCAGAAAAAAAACCCAGCCCCTGAACTGCTGACGCGTGGAAGCCTTTTGGTCTCGGTTGGTGGCACTAACCGGGACAAAAGGCCCCCCTGCCTGGGCAAGCCGCTCCGGCCACGTGGAGCCCCATCTGTCCCGGTTCCCGATTGAACCGGGACTAAAGGTAGAGGGTTTAGTTATGACCCTTTAGTCCCGGTTCGGGAACCGGGACAAATGGCCCTCACGGACTGGTTCGAATGGCCCTTTTTCTACTAGTGCTAGATCGCAGCCACTCTCCCTTGTGATCTAATACAAAGTTCCCATAAGCTTTCTCACATGCGGGATCAATGAGATGTAATTGGTGGTTGTGTTTGTTCGGATATGATGAATTGTCAATTTATGATTAGGTTGTTCATTGAATTATATTGAATCTTTTGAACTTCCTTTGTTGTATAATTTGTTGGATTATAGATGGGCTTTGGCCCATATAAGACAATAATGCCTGGTTAGTCCCTAAGGCCCATTTAGGTGGATGGCAACTAGTTCATCTCTAAGTGGTTGGATCATAGATGAGCTTTGGCCCATGTAAGACGAAAAGAATGTTGAGGTTATTTATGTAGTTTTGATTGTTTCATGGAAAATGTGGTAAACATGACTGGGATTTTAGAAGATGCATTGCGTGACCAAAATATTCTCCCCTCGCTTTCCGCTTCCACTTCAACAATCGAACCCTAAGTTTGCTCCCCACCTCAACCATCTAATTTCGCAACTCAACCAATGCCAACACTTTGGTGACTTAGTTGAGGCCCAACAATCATGTGTGGAACTTACTAGCCCCACATGGCTTGCTTAGTGATCAATTCCATGACTAAATTTAACCCCCTTCACCTCGTCAAGAAAAGATATGAAATGAGGTTCGATGGTCTAATAATCGAGAGTACCAATGTTGTTGCCTATCATAGAGGACAATTCAATCGAAAGAATCGTAAAAGTTTGGAGCTCAAGCATTAAGTTCTACAGTGACCTTGTGATTTTACCCCCAATACAGGAGTAAAAAGAAGTCACTTCATCACTCTTTAACTAAATAGGAAAAAAATAACCCTTCTTTGGTTTCATTGGGTCCGGGTAGGGACAAAACCAACTGTTTCGTGTGATAAAACATGACATGACGTCAGCCGAGGAACAATCATTGTAGGTAACAGGCAACGAGAAATAAACTGAAGCTACACAACACATAAGATTAAACACAACGCCCAGCACTATTGATCTCACTCTATGCCATCACCATAAGAACTGAACCAACATGACTTGGGCACCATCATGTGTGACTAATCAATCATCACCAGGACAAGGAGGCACAAATCATTGAACATGTCGAGGATCTAACTATTACGTAATGCACCTATGTCTCCAATTGCAATATGTGCATACATATATCTTACTTCTTTTATCACGATATCCTCTGTCTATGTGGTTCCCACCTATCTTATGTTCTAATATATGTTCCAAAAGGAGAATCACTAGTAGGAAGTGCACACGAATGACCAATCTGTATTGTTTTCAGGAGGTACTGGTATATGTTAAGGGAGAGATGGAGCCCGAATAGTACTCAAGCCTGAGAGAATTGGTGGAGTATTCATTTGGTCTTCACGATGTGAATGATAATGCCCCGTTGTAGCCTAAGATAATTCTTACATATTGGTAAGCATTCAGTATTTTTAGCGCGACACTGGTAATTATGTAGTTATGCAGTACAGTCGATGCCTACAACATATAAGAAGCACCAGTTGGCAGGGATACTGTCCCGCAAAAATTCAACTTGGTTTTATAATTATTTGTGCAATGTATGTTGACATATGTCATACCCCTCGCCTACTTCTAGTTGCTTTTATTTTCATTTTTACTACATACGTTATGTTTTCTTTCTATATACATAATATGTTACTCCCTCGGTTGCACAATATCTGTCATTGTTTTAGTTAAAATTTGAACCAAAGCAACGACAAGTATTATGTACCGACGGGGGTACTTATTTATATATTTTTAGAGTTGTTTTATGGTACCCTGAAACTAACATGGGCCGTTAATTTGTTCTGATCTAGTGGACAGTTCTAGTTTTTACTCCAACTGCACTGTCATGGAGTACCACCATTAAAAAGCGGGGAGTGCCCTGATCTGGTGGGTAAAATTGGAATCACAGAGGGTACTTAACGTGTTAATCTTTTATCTGATCTGCAATCCGCCAGTAACCGTAATCCCGAATTACAAGGGACGACTGGATCATGTGATGAACATGCAGCGGAGACCAGGTTCGGCGGATCGGGCCCCTTGCCGTCACTAGAAAGGTGATGCTCTGCAGATGGGGGCTAGGCTTTGCAGCCAGAGATGCTACGACGGGCTGCTGATGTGTGACAGACAACCTCGGGACGGAATTCCATCTACGAATGAGACCGACCATTATGAATTGTTAATAAGATGGCCGCAAGCATCACCATGATGCAGAGGCCGGGGGCAATGCCTCCATTTCCAAAAAAACGAATGAGACTGACCGATGGTGATGTTGCATCTCATTTGCTGGCCATTCGTCAAAAATACGAAGTTCAATCATGCAGCGCTTAACCATCTCTTTCTGTATTCACTAAATGCGCCTCGTTTGATGTATATGCATGAATTAAAACATTCTTCTTCAGAGATTTATGAAGTTGGATGCTACATGTAAATTCCAGCTACTAGTACGCTTGAGATGCCCATAACTGGGCTATATGAGGCAGCATCGTGTCAATGGCGATATGGGGGTGTGACACACGGACTACAGCGGCTGAGATGCATCATGGTAGAAGTACGACAGAGTTTTGCAGCCTCCTTGATTTCTCTTTTTTTTTCTTTTTTTTTGCGGGAGGAAGCAGAAGATGATTGACGTTACGTGCGCGCAAACAGGAAAAACAATAATCATCAATCATATATAGGCCTTTTCCTAACGGCCCCCGCGTCGTCCAGACGGACGGCACGGGCGGCGCCCCCCATCTCCTCCACCGGCCGCCTCCTCTGTGCTTCTTCCCTCGCCGCCGCCGGATGACGCCGTCGTGCAAAGCCCGCGGCCGATGGCGGCGGCGGGACGTTGTCTTTCTTTACCGAATCTTCTGTCAGGACCCCGACTCGATGTCACATCGATCTAGCTGGTAACACCTCATATCACTTTGCGGCCTCACGCACGGTATCCCCACGGGTGTCGTCTTACCTTTTCCCGGGACCGTTTGCGCCTTTTGGCTCACGTATATGATAGTGTCGCTAGCATCCATATGATAAAGAGTCCGGGCTGACATGACCAGTCGTAAACCCAAAGTGGCACAGACTTACAGGGACAGGCATCCATGACCCAGCTTCGAACGTGTCGGTCATCAGCAAGTGGGTCCGGGCTGTAGCACTGGGCTAGCAGGACTCCGGTAAACCGGGCTGTAGCGGGCTAACAGGACTCCGGTACTCAAAGCGTGACATTTCCCCGAAGGGACAGACACAGGAACGAAGAAGGACACATGCCGGCCAGCCTAAGTGTTCCAGAGCAGTAGCAAGCTACCATGGCTCAGCGGTAACACTAGGAGACATTTCCCGGTAAGAGAGGCTACTAAAGATAAACAACTAGATAGTCAGATCCCACACATACCAAGCATTTCAATCATACACACAATATGCTCGATATGTGCAAATACAACGAAGCATCACAACATGACTCTATGACACAAGTACTTTATTTAAGGCTCAGGGAGCCATACATAACATACACAAAGGTACGGGTCTCACGACCCAACATACAAGTCATACAGTCATGCAAACCAGCAGCGGAAGTAACTTATCTGAGTACAGACAGCTAGTAAAATAAAAGAGGCTTGGAAAGCCTAGCTATACTACGTGGTCCTTCACAAGCTCAGGGTCACCACCTGGGTCTTTAGCCTACTCGTTGATGTCAACGTCTACATAGAACCCATCAGAAGGGGTTGCAGCGTCTTCTGTAAAAATGTAGATTATAGCAACATGAGTACAAAGGTACTCAGCAAGACTTACATCAGTTCCTACATACATGCTTAGTATCAAGAAGGGTTGGTGGAGTTATTGCAGCAAGCCAGCTTTGACTCTTGGCTAGGCTATCCTACGATACTCCAACTTGAAATGGTTTTGCGCACACGAGTCCACTACTCACCAATTCAATACACTACCGAGGATCCGCCTCCGTCTTCCTACGGAAGAGCCATCCTCGGCACTCACACTTATCTTGAGGCTTTTAGCAGTTTCCATTTCCTTGTCTATGAACTGTATAGGCAACCAAGTAGTCCTTTACCACGGACGCGGCTATTCGAATAGATTATGATAACCCTGCAGGGGTGTACTTCTTCATACATGTTTCCACCACTTAGCGTCTGCACACGACATGTGCTCGGCAGACTTCAAGCGAAAGCCGACGTGGGTGTAGACCACGACCTACCTAAACACTTAAGCCTCTAGTCCAGGTTTATCGCCTATTCAGGTTCCATCCGCAGGGAGTCCGGCCGAGGTTTCCCATACGGCCCCGAACGATGTGAACAGGGTTCCCGAGATACCTAACGGGTATTCGGTACACCCGGCCACGTACCTACCGCATCACAGCCCACCCCTATGGTCAGCGCTGTCCACGGCCTCCAGTAGGCTACAAACACCAGAAACTACTTGCAACTCCTGGACAGAGAACTAGGGTGAATAAGAAGTCGAGCGGGGTCATATTTCAGGGCCCAATGCATGGTAGTAGCTGTATCTTAAATCACGCATACAGATCTCAGTGCTTAAGGTCGGCTTCAATGAAACAACCCACCATGTACTCCTACATGGCCTCTCATCGACACCTTTACCAAATCGTGTTCACCACACCACTCTTAATACCGACATGATCATTTCACTCCAGCCCATCACCCAGATGAACCAGACCTGACACGACTCTAAGCGTAGCAGGCATAGCAAGGTAGGAACAACACATACATATGGCTCAATCAACTCCTACACATGCTAGTGAGTTTCATCTAGTTACTGTGGCAATGACAGGTCATGCAGAGGAAATGGGTTCAACTACCGTAGCACACAGCAGTTTGAATCGCGTTGTCTTAATGCAGTAAAAGAGAGCAGGAGCGAGAACATGGGATTGTATCGATATGATCAAATGGTTGGTTGCTTGCCTGATGGTTCAATGCACTGATACGGTTCTTCGCTAGGGTAATCAGGGTACTCTTCGGGGACAGAACCTGCCGCAGAGAGCACCGATACACAAGCATTACCAAACAGTATGCAACAATATGATGCATGCATGAGACATGGCAAAATGAGTGTATTGGGCTAATGCAACTAAAACCAGGGGTGTTTGAACAAATTTGAATCAAGGATTCAAATTTCAAATTCAAATATGGCCTTTTAAAGTGCCTTTTCTTGTTCTGCTTAAAACATCAATTTAACTTGTTTGATCATGCATGAAAATAGTACAGATGGATAGATTGGATTTTTCTGATCATTTTTCATATATAATTTGTCCAATTTGGAGTTACAGAATAAAAGTTATGAATTTTTGAAGTTTAAATAATATTCTGGAATTTCCTGATTTAATTTAATTCCAGAAATATAATTATTGCGTCAGCATGACGTCAGCATGACGTCAGTGGTCAACTGTGGCTGGCTGAGGTCAAACCTGACGTGTGGGGCCCACACGTCAGTGACAGGGGGGTTAAACAGGATTAAATTAATCCTAATTAGGGGTTAGTGGCGCTGGGGCCCACTGTCAGTGTCAGGGGGGGTTGACTAACAGTAGTTAGCGCTAACCTAACCACCTGGCCGACAGGGCCCACGCGTCAGTGACCCTGGGGGGTCAAACCCCAGGTCGGACAAGTCAAACCCCACCGGCGACATGACGCCGGCGAGGCCCGAGACGGCGGCGAAAGTGCTTTTTGCCATTCCGGCAACCAAATGGACGGCGGAAGGCATCTACGTGTTGCTGAAGTTGAGCCGCGACTATTGGTGGTGGTGGTTGGGCTCGGGGTGGCCGGAGTTGACGGCGGCGAGCTCGGCTGCGGCGGCCGGAGTTCGGGTGCGGTCGGGATCAGTGTTGCAGGGGGTTTGGGGAGGCGTTGGTGCGTGCTGCGTGCTCCTGGTGAGGTGGGGAGCACGATGGTGTGCTCGGTTGGGCGCTACGGCGACCGTGGCCACGACGGCGGCATCGCCGGCGGCGTGGAGCTCTCGGCCAAGGTGGGGCTAGGGCCTAGAAGTCGAAAGAGACCAGGGAAGAAGGGGGAAACGATCCGGGGGCTCACCGCGGAGCTGCAGGGATGGTTAGCGGGCTCGGGGACGCGCTGGTGACGGTGAATTCGACGGCGACGACGGTCGGAGCCCGAAGAGGGGAACGGCGACGTGGCGGCGATGCAGGGCTTCCGGGGACCCGTGGAGCGGTGGGGAGGAAGAGGGAGTCGAGGCGGAGCTTCTGAGCTAGTCGGGGGAGCGAGGGGTGGCCGGAGACGATGGCTATGGCGAACGGCGGCGACGGTGGTGTTCGGCCGTGAGAGAGAGAGAGCGAGGGAGAGGAGAGGAGAGCCGGGGGAGAGTGAGAGAGAGCAGGGGGAGAGGCGTGGCGTCGTCCAGGGCGTCGAGCGAGGAGGGGAGGGCAGGCAAGCAGGCGAGCAGGTGGCGTGGCGCAGTGGCGCGCGCGCGCGCCGGCCACACTCCCCTCCCTCTGTCGGGACGAAGACGACAGAGGAGGGAGGTGGGCTGGGCCGGCTGCTGGCTGGGCCGCACAGGGAGGAGCCCAGGTAAGCTTCTCCCTTTATATATTTTTCTGTTTTCTGTTTTTCTAATACTTCTGCAACTTTGTTGAATTAAATAAAATACCTAGGCTAGTTCAAAAATCACCAAACTATTCCTGGCCCATAGTTGGATTATTTCCAACATGAAACATTTTAGTTTGGAGATATTTGAGCATTTAAATATTTTATATTATTTTAAATGCCCAAATTCAAATATTTATGATTTAATTCAAAAACCCTAGGATGGCCTAGGAAAATGTGTACCATTTTTGGCAGAGGTTCTGAACCAAGACAAAAATGATGGGCATTTTAGAAGGGCATTTCAGGTTCATTGAAAAATTATTTTAGTAACCCTAGTTGGTTTCAGAGGGGACTGGGGGTTCTGTCATCCCCATTTCAAGTTTCTGATGAAAGAGTAAACATGATGCAACACTCTAATGCATGACTAGCTAGGTTTATGCTATACTACGTGGTCCTTCACAAGCTCAGGGTCACCACCTGGGTCTTAAGCCTACTCGTTGATGTCAACGTCTACATAGAACCCATCAGAAGGGGTTGCAGCGTCTTCTGTAAAAATGTAGATTATAGCAACATGAGTACAAAGGTACTCAGCAAGACTTACATCAGATCCTACATACATGCATAGTATCAAGAAGGGTTGGTGGAGTTATTGCAGCAAGCCAGCTTTGACTCTTGGCTAGGCTATCCTACGATACTCCAACTTGAAATGGTTTTGCGTACACGAGTCCACTACTCACCAATTCAATACACTACCGAGGATCCGCCTCCGTCTTCCTACGGAAGAGCCATCCTCGGCACTCACACTTATCTTGAGGCTTTTAACAGTTTCCATTTACTTGTCTATGAACTTTATAGGCAACCAAGTAGTCCTTTACCGCGGACGCGGCTATTCGAATAGATCATGTTAACCCTGCAGGGGGTACTTCTTCATACATGCTCTCACCACTTACCGTCGTTTACACGACATGTACTCGGCAACCTTCAAGCGGAAGCCCAACGTGGGTGTCGGCCACGACCTACCTAATCACCTAAGCCTCCAGTCCAGGTTTATCGCCTATTCAGGTTCCATCCGCAGGGAGTCCGGCCGAGGTTTCCCATACGGCCCCGAACGATGTGAACAGGGTTCCCAAGATACCTAACGGGTATTCGGTACACCCGGCCACGTACCTACCGCATCACAGCCCACCCCTACGGTCAGCGCTGTCCACGGCCTCCAGTAGGCTACAAACACCAGAAACTACTTGCAACTCCTGGACGGAGAACTAGGGTGAATAAGAAGTCGAGAGGGTCCATTGGTTTCGGGCCCAATGCATGGTAGTAGCTGATTCTTAAATCACACATACAGATCTCAGTGCTTAAGGTCGGCTTCAATGAAACAACCCACCATGTACTCCTACATGGCCTCTCATCGATACCTTTACCAAATCGTGTTCACCACACCACTCTCATTACCGACATAATCATTTCACTCTAGCCCATCACCAGATGAACCAGACCTGACACGACTCTAAGCATAGCAGGCATAGCAAGGTAGGAACAACACATACATATGGCTCAATCAACTCCTACACATGCTAGTGGGTTTCATCTAGTTACTGTGGCAATGACAGGTCATGCAGAGGAAATGGGTTCAACTACCGTAGCACACAGCAGTTTGAAACGCGTTGTCTTAATGCAGTAAAGGAGAGCAGGAGCGAGAACATGGGATTGTATCGATATGATCAAATGGTTGGTTGCTTGCCTGATGGTTCGATGCACTGATACGGTTCTTCGTTAGGGTAATCACGGTACTCCTCGGGGACAGAACCTGTCGCAAAGGACATCGATACACAAGCATCACCAAACAATGTGCAACAATATGATGCATGCATGAAACATGGCAATATGAGTGTATTGGGCTAATGCAACTAAAACCAGAAGGGTTTGAACAAATTTGAATCAAAGATTCAAATTGCAAATTCAAATATGGCCTTTTTAAGTGCCTTTTCTTGTTCTGCTTAAAACATCAATTTAACTTGTTTGATCATGCATGAAAATAGTACAGATGGATAGATTGGATTTTTCTGATCATTTTTCATAAATAATTTGTCCAATTTGGAGTTACAGAATAAAAGTTATGAATTTTTGAAGTTTAAATAATATTCTGGAATTTCCTGATTTAATTTAAATCCAGAAAATCAATTACTGCGTCAGCCTGACGTCAGTGTGACGTCAGCAGGTCAACGGAACTGGTCCAGGTCAAACCTGACAGTGGGTCCCGCATGTCAGGGTGATTATTTTAATTAAAACTTAATTAAAACTAATCCTGTTTAATTAGCAGGGCTGGGCCCCACCTGTCATTGACTCAGGGGAGTCAACCACGGCCCACCCGTGGTCAAAGTGGATGTCGGCTGCCGGCGTTTAGTCGCCGGCGAGCCCGACGCGGCGGCGGAAGTGGTTTTGGTCATTTCGGCCACCAGAGGGGCCGCGGAGACCACCGGAGTGGAGCTGAGGCCAACCCGCAGCTCTTGGCGGGGCCGTTGGGGTCGGGGTGGCCGGAGTCGACGGCGGCGAGCTCGGCTGCGGCCGCCGGGGTTCGGTCGTGCACGGGAACGGTGCTGGAGCTCGAAGTCGAGCAAAGCGAGGCGCTAGGGATGCTCTACGGGGTCTTGCGAACTCGTTGGGCTCGCCGGGGTGACCAAATGGTCACCGGAGCTGCGTCGACGGCGAGCTCGGCGACGGCGGAGGTTCGGCCGTGGTGGGGAGGTGGCTACGGTGAGGGAACGAGGGGAAGGAGAGGGGAAAACGGTGGCGTAGCTCACCGCGGTTGCAGTGGGCGTCGAAGTGGGCTCGGGGACGCGCTGGAGACGGCGAATCGACGGCGACGGTGGTCGGAGCCCGAAGAGGGGAACGGCGACGTGGCGGCGATGCAGGGCTTCCGGGGAGCTGTGGAGCGGTGGGGAGAAAGAGGGAGTCGAGGCGGAGCTCCTGAGCTAGTCGGGGGAGCGAGGGGTGGTCGGAGACGGTGGCTATGGCGAACGGCGGCGAGTGTGGTGCTCGGCCGTGTGAGAGAGAGAGCGAGGGAGAGGAGAGGAGAGCCGGGGGAAGAGTGAGAGAGAGCAGGGGGGAGGGCGTGGCGTCGTCCAGGGCGTCGAGCGAGGAGGGGAGGCCAGGCAAGCAGGCGAGCAGGTGGCGTGGCGCGGTGGCGCGCGCGCGCGCCGGCCACACTCCCCTCCCTCTGTCGGGACGAAGACGACAGAGGAGGGAGGTGGGCTGGGCCGGCTGCTGGCTGGGCCAGCCAGCTGGCTGGGCCGCACAGTGGAGGAGCCCAGGTAAGCTCCTCCTGTTATATATTTTTCTGTTTTTTAATTTCTGACATTTGTTTTGATTTAAATAATATATGAAATCATTTATTTAACTTATGCCAATTTTTGCAGGAGCTATTTATATTATTCCAGAGCTCTTTTATAATTGGCATAATATTTGGGCATATATTAATATATATAATTAATATATTTCCAATGCAAATATTTATGCATTAATTCCAAATGCCCAAAATAAATGTCCATGAGCCACTAAAAATATTGGTTTGATTTTTATCTCTGTCCAATATTTTCAGAGAGCAACATGAGCATTTTCTTGGATCCTTTTGGAGAAATTTTTATTTGGGTCATTTTCAAAATGGTTCTGAGGGTTTCACAGATCCCCATTTCAAGTTTCTGATGAAAGAGTAAACATGATGCAACACTCTAATGCATGACTTGCTAGGGTGTGACAACTCACCCCCACTCAAAAGAATCTCGTCCCGAGATTTGGGTTCCTCCGAGAAGAAGGCGGGATATTCAAGTCGAAGACGATCCTCCCTTTCCCAAGTTGCTTCATCCTCAGAATGGTGCGACCATTGAACTTTGAGAAATTTGATATTATGACGCCGGGTGGTACGTTCGGCTTGATCGAGGATACGAATGGGGTACTCTCGATATGTAAGATCATCTTGAAGATCAAGCGTTTCGTGGTCCACTTCATGGATAGGATCCGAGAAGCAACGCCTGAGTTGAGAAACGTGGAAGACATCGTGAACTCTGGAGAGGTGCGGAGGTAGTTCCAACTGGTAGGCAACTTCTCCTCGTTTGGCAAGGATGCGAAAAGGTCCAATGTAACGAGGAGCCAATTTGCCTTTGATACCGAAACGATGGGTTCCCTTCAGAGGGGTGACCCGAAGATAAGCCTTCTCGTCAACCTCGAAAGTCATAGCCTTATGTTTTCGGTCATATTGACTCTTTTGACGAGATTGGGCTGTTTTCAACTTTTCACGAACGATACGAACTTGCTCTTCTGCTTCCTGAATCATATCCGGGCCAAAGAATTGTCTTTCCCCGGTCTCTGACCAGTTAAGGGGTGTTCGACATCGTCGTCCATAGAGAACTTCAAAAGGGGCTTTACCCAAGCTAGATTGATAGCTGTTGTTGTAAGCGAATTCGGCAAATGGAAGGCACTTCTCCCAGTCCATTCCGAATGAGATAACAGAGGCTCGAAGCATGTCTTCTAGAATTTGGTTGACGCGTTCCACTTGACCACTCGACTGAGGGTGGAAAGCGGTGCTAAAGGAAAGACGGGTTCCCATAGCATTTTGGAAACTTTCCCAAAATCGAGAGGTGAAAAGACTTCCTCGATCCGAGTTAATTTCCAAAGGAACACCATGGAGAGACACTATTCGGGAGATGTATAAGTCTGCTAGTTGACTAGCGGTTATACTCTCTCGAACAGGTAGGAAATGAGCTACTTTGGAAAGACGATCGACAACGACGAAGATAGCATTATTCCCTCTCTTGGTCCTGGGAAAACCGGTAATGAAATCCATACCAATTTTATCCCATTTCCATTCAGGGATAGCTAAGGGTTGAAGGGTGCCAGCAGGCCGTTGATGCTCTGCTTTTACACGATGACAGACGTCGCAATTTGCTATATACTGAGCAATTTCTCTCTTCATCCTAGTCCACCAGAACCTCTGGCGTAGGTCCTGATACATTTTAGTACTACCGGGATGAATGGTGAGAGGAGATTCATGAGCTTCCTTAAGGATCAATCGCCTCAGGTTTCGCACTTTGGGAACCACTAGTCGATTCCCGAAGTATACGACCCCTTGATCATTAATGGAGAAGCAATTCGCAATTCCTTTCTGGATGTTTCTCTTGATGCGGGAGATTCCCGGATCTACCTTCTGCGCTTTGATAATTTGATCCGTAAGGGTAGGTTTTGCCACCAAGGTGGAGATAAAACCTTGAGGAACAATGTGAAGGTTAAGCTTCCGAAATTCCTCATGGAGAAGCGGTTGACTTTGTTGTAACATCAGATTGTTGCAATAAGATTTACGACTTAGCGCATCAGCCATGACATTGGCTTTCCCTGGGGTGTAGGTTATTCCTAAGTCGAAGTCGGTGATCAATTCAACCCAACGTCTCTGCCTGAGATTCAAATCCGGTTGGGTGAAAATATACTTCAGACTTTGGTGATCAGTGAATATTTCGCAACGATTACCAAGGAGGTAATGTCGCCAGGTCTTAAGTGCATAGACTACGGCTGCAAGTTCTAGATCATGAGTAGGATAATTCTCCTCATGTGGGTGCAATTGCCGTGAAGCGTAAGCAATTACGTGTCGATCTTGCATGAGAATGCAACCTAGTCCTTGTCGCGAGGCGTCGCAGTAGATAACAAAGTCCTTAGAGAAGTCTGGCGGTACCAGTACGGGAGCAGAAGTCAGGCGTCTTTTCAGTTCCTGAAAGCTGTGCTCACATTGTGGAGTCCATTCGAACTTCTTATCTTTCTTGAGGAGTTCGGTTAGAGGTTTGGCAACTTTGGAGAAGTTCTCGACAAAGCGACGGCAATAGCTCGCTAAGCCTAGAAAACTCCGAACTTGCTTGACCGATTCGGGTGGAGTCCAATTAAGGACGGCTTGAACTCGCTCAGGGTTAACAGCGATACCTTTACCAGATATTACATGACCCAGATAGGTCACTTCTGATAACCAGAATTCACATTTAGAAAATTTGGCATAAAGGCGATGCTCTCGAAGTTTCTGCAACACTAGCCTTAGATGTTCGGCATGTTCTTCCTCGTTCCTGGAGTAGATGAGTATATCATCGAGGTAAACCACGACGAATTTATCCAAATACTCCATGAAGATTGAGTTCATTAACCGAGAAAAGGTGGCTGGAGCGTTGGTTAATCCGAAGGACATGACGGTGTACTCGTATTGGCCGTAACGAGTAACAAAGGCCGTTTTAGGAATGTCCCCGTTTCTGATTTTGATTTGATGGTAGCCCAACCTCAAATCCATCTTGGAGAAGACTGAGGATCCAGCGAGCTGATCGTACAGGTCGTTGATCCTGGGAAGCGGATATTTGTTCTTGAATGTGACCAAATTGACAGGTCGGTAATCTACAACCATTCGGTCCGTACCATCCTTCTTCTTGACGAATAGGACGGGGCAAGCCCACGGAGATGAACTAGGGCGGATGAAACCCTTTTTCAAGGACTCATCGACTTGTTTCTTAAGCTCGGCTAGTTCTAGGGGTGCCATCTTATAGGGTCTTCTAGCAATTGGAACGGTTCCTGGAATGAGGTCTATTACGAACTCAACATCCCTGTCAGGTGGAACACCTGGCAATTCCTCTGGAAAGACATTCGGGAAGTCACGGACTACCGGAACGTCCTCAAGGTCTGGCAAAGGGCTGGCGTTAAGAGAGTATAATTGTCGCTTGGCTATTCGGGTCAAGACATTGACTATCTTCCCCGAAGGATGGGTGAGTTGAACAGTCCTAGAGAAGCAATCAATTTGGGCATGATGAGCTGACATCCAGTCCATACCAGAATGATATTAATATCTGAAGATTTAAGGGCTATCAAAGATGCAAGGAAAACAAGTCTGTCGACTTGGATTTCGTTTCCATGGCTTACTCTAGAAGTTTGCCATTTGGATCCCGGAGTTTGGATTACCATAGAGGTTGGCATATCACCGAATGCGATGTTATGCAAGCGAGCATAATTTTCAGATATAAAAGAATGAGAGGCTCCTGTATCGAAAAGAACAGATGCCGGGTGGCAATTAACAAGAAGCGTACCGAGAACGACGTTGGGATCCTCTTGAGCTTCTTCGGCAGAGATACAGTTGACATGGCCACGTGAAGCGGTGACCGGTTTAGCATGAAACACTTTCCCTGTCGGCTTGCCACGGCCAACAGCTTTAGCAGATTGATTGGGGTTGGTCTGGGGGCATTCACGCATATAGTGACCAGATTCCCCACACTTGAAACAAGTCACGGAACTGGTACGTGGAGGAGCATTATTGGTTGGACCCCCATAGGGCTTGGCTGGAACAGACTGTTGAACAGGGCGAGGCGCCTGGAAAGATGGCCTCGGTGTGAACCTGGGTGGCAGGGCGGTGTTGGGTACCCACACGCGGCGCTTCTGAGGACCAGCACCGGATGAGGAGCCCATGTCACGTCCATGCTTGCGTGTTGCGTCATAGTCAGTCTGACCAGTTTCAGCACTGATGGCTTTGTTGACAAGTTTCGAAAAAGATGTGCACTCATGCAGACGGAGGTCGCGGCGAAGCTCAGGACTAAGGCCCTTACGGAACCTTGCTTGCTTCTTGGCGTCAGTAGACACTTCCTCAGTTGCATATCGGGCGAGATTACCAAACTCCCTGCTATAGGCATCCACAGAAAGTCGGCCTTGGGTGAGACTGCAAAATTCTTCACGTTTACGGTCCATGAGACCCTCCGGAATGTGATGTTCACGGAAAGCCTCGCTGAACTCAGCCCAAGTAGTGACATGGCCCGCTGGGCGCATAGCTCCATAATTCTCCCACCATAGACTGGCGGGGCCTTCAAGATGATATGCAGCAAAGGTGACCTTGTCAGCCTCCGCTACCAGCGCGGAACGCAGTTTATGAGAGATACTGCGAAGCCAGTCATCAGCGTCGAGAGGCTCGACGGAGTGGTGGAACGTGGGTGGATGCAATTTGATAAAATCACTGAGTGACACCACGTTAGCCCTCTGATGGTGTGCTGTATTCTGTTCAATACGCTCCAACAAACGGTTTGTCTCCCGCTTGTTTCTCTCAGCTTCCATCATCACCTCGGCTAGTGAAGGAGGATGAGGCAGATTTACATCCCTGGCTTCACTGCCTTCGGCCTGCTCTTGAGAAGCGGGGTTAGCGCGCGTGTTGACCATCCTAGGTAAACAAGACAATGATTTAGTCAGGACGGTAAAATTCCGACATAGGATTCATAATGTAAGAAATAACTCGGAATGCAAGATGATCATCCGTATGACATGGTAGATACAGAAACTGCTTCTTTTATTCCATCGTCATACACACCATACAGGGTTTAGTACAAGACCAAACAAAGTACTATTACGGTGAAAAGAGGATTACATCTCATCGGAGACATTCCAAGCTCTTATACATTATTTTTCTACATCTCCGGAAAGAGTACAAACTAGGTCATATCCCACGAGTCACGCGGGACGATAGACGACACAGCTAGTGCAAACTAGTGATACTACCACTAACTCAGACCGATCCGTAGTAGTCCTCGTAAAAGTCACCTCCATAGCCTGGGAGTTCAACATGATCATCCGGAAACAGACGGTCTCGCGGAGCTTGTGGACCATAGGGGCTAGGATGAGGTCGTGGACCGACAAACGGTGGCCTGGGGGACCGCGAGGTGGGGTGATGCCTCCTACATCACGCCAAACCATTACGTCTGGCAGAGCAGATCTCACAGGATAGAGATCGCGCATATCTGAACATCCAGCTTGCACCGCCGGTGCGAACCGAGTCAAAGTAGCCCAGTGATCAGCACGGGTGTTGAAGAGCTCTAACCTTAAGGCCCGATTTTCACGGTCCTTATCCTCGAGCATCTCAGCAGTGGTGCGAGTCCGTGAATCCTCCTGAGTGGGGTCAGCATAGATAGCCTGGAGATACCCTTGTGCTCCCGGAAGTGATCCTGGCATATACCGAAAATCAGAGTCCCGAAATATACCAGATCTGACTCCCATAATGGTCATCATAGAGTAGGCGGCGTCCTGCACAGCCATCTCAATAGTAACCCCGAGTCCATAGGAGCAGTGAAGAGGCTCGGTGGATCCAGGATAAGATGGAAATATCCTGACAGTGCAGAGATACTGGCTTTGATTAAAGTCTCGGAATTGCTCTTCGACTGTGTACTCAGGATACCAGCGGTATCCAGCCTCAGTCATTACCCTGACCAACTTAGCAGTATGGCCGGGTACATCTAGGCATCGAGTCAGGCGAACCACTTGATTAAGGTCGCGAGTGGCCATCTGAAAGCACAATCATAATGCAAAGGCATTAGAATTTCTAGCAAAATTTCGGCAGCATGACAGCTGTAAATGCTCAAGAAGGATTTTGAGACATTTGACAAAGGATTTCGTACACACTCAACATCACCATATCAAAGTTCTGAAACCATTGTGGCAACATAATGTGGTAGTAGAACTGAACTAGGCTGGTAACCATCAAACTTATAAGGTACTACTGATTAGTAACTCGTGATCCTGACAGAGAGAACAGATCCTAATTCCTTAACCCCCGGTGGAAGAATGGACTGACTCAGATCAGAAGTCATAAGGTATAAGGAGTAAAAAGAGCCTTACGTTCCATCCCACAAACAATTCCCCTACATATAACTAAAGAATTTCTAGACTCAACATCGACCAGTTTGGCTTGGAGAACCTACAGGCAGTCCAGCTCTGATGCCAACGCTGTCAGGACCCCGACTCGATGTCACATCGATCTAGCTGGTAACACCTCATATCACTTTGCGGCCTCACGCACGGTATCCCCACGGGTGTCGTCTTACCTTTTCCCGGGACCGTTTGCGCCTTTTGGCTCACGTATATGATAGTGTCGCTAGCATCCATATGATAAAGAGCCCGGGCTGACATGACCAGTCGTAAACCCAAAGTGGCACAGACTTACAGAGACAGGCATCCATGACCCAGCTTCGAACGTGTCGGTCATCAGCAAGTGGGTCCGGGCTGTAGCACTGGGCTAGCAGGACTCCGGTAAACCGGGCTGTAGCGGGCTAACAGGACTCCGGTACTCAAAGCGTGACATTTCCCCGAAGGGACAGACACAGGAACGAAGAAGGACACATGCCGGCCAGCCTAAGTGTTCCAGAGCAGTAGCAAGCTACCATGGCTCAGCGGTAACACTAGGAGACATTTCCCGGTAAGAGAGGCTACTAAGGATAAACAACTAGATAGTCAGATCCCACACATACCAAGCATTTCAGTCATACACACAATATGCTCGATATGTGCAAATACAACGAAGCATCACAACATGACTCTATGACACAAGTACTTTATTTAAGGCTCAGTGAGCCATACATAACATACACCAAGGTACGGGTCTCACGACCCCACATACAAGTCATACAGTCATACAAACCAGCAGCGGAAATAACTTGTCTGGGTACAGACAACTAGTAAAATAAAAGAGGCTTGGAAAGCCTAGCTATACTACGTGGTCCTTCACAAGCTCAGGGTCACCACCTGGGTCTTTAGCCTACTCGTTGATGTCAACGTCTACATAGAACCCATCAGAAGGGGTTGCAGCGTCTTCTGTAAAAATGTAGATTATAGCAACATGAGTACAAAGGTACTCAGCAAGACTTACATCAGATCCTGCATACATGCATAGTATCAAGAAGGGTTGGTGGAGTTATTGCAGCAAGCCAGCTTTGACTCTTGGCTAGGCTATCCTACGATACTCCAACTTGAAATGGTTTTGCGCACACGAGTCCACTACTCACCAATTCAATACACTACCGAGGATCCGCCTCCGTCTTCCTACGGAAGAGCCATCCTCGGCACTCACACTTATCTTGAGGCTTTTAACAGTTTCCATTTACTTGTCTATGAACTGTATAGGCAACCAAGTAGTCCTTTACCGCGGACGCGGCTATTCGAATAGATTATGATAACCCTGCAGGGGTGTACTTCTTCATACACGCTCTCACCACTTACCGTCGTTTACACGACATGTACTCGGCAACCTTCAAGCGGAAGCCCAACGTGGGTGTCGGCCACGACCTACCTACTCACCTAAGCCTCCAGTCCAGGTTTATCGCCTATTCAGGTTCCATCCGCAGGGAGTCCGGCCGAGGTTTCCCATACGGCCCCGAACGATGTGAACAGGGTTCCCGAGATACCTAACGCGTATTCGGTACACCGTGCCACGTACCTACCGCATCACAGCCCACCCCTACGGTCAGCGCTGTCCACGGCCTCCAGTAGGCTACAAACACCAGAAACTACTTGCAACTCCTGGACGAAGAACTAGGGTGAATAAGAAGCCGAGAGGGTCCATTGGTTTCGGGCCCAATGCATGGTAGTAGCTGATTCTTAAATCACACATACAGATCTCAGTGCTTAAGGTCGGCTTCAATGAAACAACCCACCATGTACTCCTACATGGCCTCTCATCGATACCTTTACCAAATCGTGTTCACCACACCACTCTCATTACCGACATAAACATTTCACTCTAGCCCATCACCCAGATGAACCAGACCTGACACGACTCTAAGCATAGCAGGCATAGCAAGGTAGGAACAACACATACATATGGCTCAATCAACTCCTACACATGCTACTGGGTTTCATCTAGTTACTGTGGCAATGACAGGTCATGCAGAGGAAATGGGTTCAACTACCGTAGCACACAGCAGTTTGAAACGCGTTGTCTTAATGCAGTAAAGGAGAGCAGGAGCGAGAACATGGGATTGTATCGATATGATCAAATGGTTGGTTGCTTGCCTGATGGTTCGATGCACTGATACGGTTCTTCGTTAGGGTAATCACGGTACTCCTCGGGGACAGAACCTGTCGCAAAGGACATCGATACACAAGCATCACCAAACAATGTGCAACAATATGATGCATGCATGAAACATGGCAATATGAGTGTATTGGGCTAATGCAACTAAAACCAGAAGGGTTTGAACAAATTTGAATCAAAGATTCAAATTCCAAATTCAAATATGGCCTTTTTAAGTGCCTTTTCTTGTTCTGCTTAAAACATGAATTTAACTTGTTTGATCATGCATGAAAATAGTACAGATGGATAGATTGGATTTTTCTGATCATTTTTCATATATAATTTGTCCAATTTGGAGTTACAGAATAAAAGTTATGAATTTTTGAAGTTTAAATAATATTCTGGAATTTCCTGATTTAATTTAAATCCAGAAAATCAATTACTGCGTCAGCCTGACGTCAGTGTGACGTCAGCAGGTCAACGGAACTGGTCCAGGTCAAACCTGACAGTGGGTCCCGCATGTCAGGGTGATTATTTTAATTAAAACTTAATTAAAACTAATCCTGTTTAATTAGCAGGGCTGGGCCCCACCTGTCATTGACTCAGGGGAGTCAACCAGGGCCCACCCGTGGTCAAAGTGGATGTCGGCTGCCGGCGTTTAGTCGCCGGCGAGCCCGACGCGGCGGCGGAAGTGGTTTTGGTCATTTCGGCCACCAGAGGGGCCGCGGAGACCACCGGAGTGGAGCTGAGGCCAACCCGCAGCTCTTGGCGGGGCCCGTTGGGGTCGGGGTAGCCGGAGTCGACGGCGGCGAGCTCGGCTGCGGCCGCCGGGGTTCGGTCGTGCACGGGAACGGTGCTGGAGCTCGAAGTCGAGCAAAGCGAGGCGCTAGGGATGCTCTACGGGGTCTTGCGAACTCGTTGGGCTCGCCGGGGTGACCAAATGGTCACCGGAGCTGCCTCGACGGCGAGCTCGGCGACGGCGGAGGTTCGGCCGTGGTGGGGAGGTGGCTACGGTGAGGGAACGAGGGGAAGGAGAGGGGAAAACGGTGGCGTAGCTCACCGCGGTTGCAGTGGGCGTCGAAGTGGGCTCGGGGACGCGCTGGAGACGGCGAATCGACGGCGACGGTGGTCGGAGCCCGAAGAGGGGAACGGCGACGTGGCGGCGATGCAGGGCTTCCGGGGAGCTGTGGAGCGGTGGGGAGGAAGAGGGAGTCGAGGCGGAGCTCCTGAGCTAGTCGGGGGAGCGAGGGGTGGTCGGAGACGGTGGCTATGGCGAACGGCGGCGAGTGTGGTGCTCGGCCGTGTGAGAGAGAGAGCGAGGGAGAGGAGAGGAGAGCCGGGGGAAGAGTGAGAGAGAGCAGGGGGGAGGGCGTGGCGTCGTCCAGGGCGTCGAGCGAGGAGGGGAGGCCAGGCAAGCAGGCGAGCAGGTGGCGTGGCGCGGTGGCGCGCGCGCGCGCCGGCCACACTCCCCTCCCTCTGTCGGGACGAAGACGACAGGGGAGGGAGGTGGGCTGGGCCGGCTGCTGGCTGGGCCAGCCAGCTGGCTGGGCCGCACAGTGGAGGAGCCCAGGTAAGCTCCTCCTGTTATATATTTTTCTGTTTTTTAATTTCTGACATTTGTTTTGATTTAAATAATATATTAAATCATTTATTTAACTTATGCCAATTTTTGCAGGAGCTATTTATATTATTCCAGAGCTCTTTTATAATTGGCATAATATTTGGGCATATATTAATATATATAATTAATATATTTCCAATGCAAATATTTATGCATTAATTCCAAATGCCCAAAATAAATGTCCATGAGCCACTAAAAATATTGGTTTGATTTTTATCTCTGTCCAATATTTTCAGAGAGCAACATGAGCATTTTCTTGGATCCTTTTGGAGAAATTTTTATTTGGGTCATTTTCAAAATGGTTCTGAGGGTTTCACAGATCCCCATTTCAAGTTTCTGATGAAAGAGTAAACATGATGCAACACTCTAATGCATGACTTGCTAGGGTGTGACATCTTCCCTTCTAGCCCGACGGCGACGACTAACTGCCCAAGGCGCTCCTCACCGGCGGCTGGGTGATTCGAGCAGTGTTCATGATGGTTAGCCACATCATGCCATGCCTTGTGAGTCGGACTGCAACTCCTCCCGTCCGTGCGTGTGATTTGATTGCAGCGGAAAACGGATCTGAGGCGGACTGCATCGGCTCCATGTCCATGCGTGCTCCTACTGGACGGCGAACCTTCCACCTCTTGCCACGGTGGCTCAATCATGGGCCTCTGGTGCTGAGGGTGCCTCCTTTACATCGCTGGCTGGCGCACATTATAGAGCATGTCCGCCATATGTGCTCACTACGACGCACCGCTAGCCCAGTCAGCTCGGCAATGGGCATTGTCTTCACAGGGACGGCGACGGTTGCCAAAAGGCTCGACCGTGGTTGTGACGCTTGGAGCGCGTGTGCGGTTGCTCTGTTGGCGGTTGCATGGATCCTGGATGGCCTGTGGAGCTCGTGGCCAAGATTGCGGCGCGATCCTGGCGTGGACAGCGGCGTTCGATCACATTCTTGCGACGCGCTCCTCCATCCGCGGTGGTCCATTGTGATGGAGGTGAGGGGCATGATGCCATCTGCGGATGCCTACAGATGTTCCTTGTCTGGTACCCTTGTGTGGCGTTTCATGAATCTTCGGCGCTGTGCACGGTTCACCGTGCCGAGGTACAAGCGGCGGCACCACCACATCGCACTATCTGCCTCGTCGGCGGGGATCTAACGGAGGTGGGCATGTCATTAGGGAGCGAAGGCCAGAGGTTCTACGGACTCATATTGTGTGAAACTTCTTGGTAATGGCGGTGATGTATGAAGAAGACTGGATGGGCTAGATCGGAAGAAGTTTGCGTGTCGGACGATTGGAGCTTAGCAGCAGTAATCTCGGCGAGTGGGCGGCGACACTGACAGACTTTGTTCTTGGTGGTCTCAGTTCCGGGGTGAAAGCCCTAGGTCTTGTACCTGGCAATGGCGGCCTCACAGTCGTTTCCTTGTTGAAGGCATTGTTTGGAGATTGGACCTTCTTCAGGGTGAAAACCCAGGATCTGACTAGGATGGTCGGACCGGACGATGATGGTGTTTGTGCACTATAACCTTCCTGAAGGCGTCTTTTTTGGAGAATCTTTTTCGGAGTCTAGGTGTTGCCACCATTGGTGGTGCTCTTGTTGTTGCGAGTCTCTCTTTGTTTTGACGAGGCTTTCGTTTTTTCCTCTTTTTTTCATTTTTTTGCTGTGTGCTTCCATCATGTCTAGACTTGCTCTGTATATGATACTGTTGCAGAGGCCGGGTGTAATTGATATCATATTGATATTAATATATTCCCTTATTATTGAAAAAGGAAGGACGGTTTTCTATTACTCCGGATTACCAAAGTAGATTAAGGAAATATCACTAATCATAAAATAGATACGGAAAAGACTAAACTACCCTGTCAAAGGAACGTCCAGATTTGCTCGGTACTCCCATATATGTTCAGGGAGTACCAGAGTACCGTGAAAAACCTCTATTTTAAATAGTAACAATAATCATGTTTTTGCCCTCAAGGTGCGAACGTGGGGACCATGGCGGTACCCCATTGTACTAGGGAGAATATTTCATATTTGACGACATGTTTGTCATGCTAAAGCAGATTATTATTGCATCATGATGTACTCAGTGTTTTAAAAATATTTGACGACATGTTTGCCATGCTAAAGCAGATTATTATTGTATCATGGCCTGAACCGTGCATGTTGAACCGCCGGTCTAAGCTCTTGCAATCGCCGTGTACCATTGGTCTGCACTCTCTGTAGACTCCTCACCCGTAGCCATGCATGCTTTCCCAAACTCTAACACTTCTTATGCTCAAAAAAAAAACTCTAACACTTCTTATATCTTTTTTCATTCGTCCTTTCTTGTAAAGAGTTTGTCTGACATTGTGCTATTGTTGTTTAAGACATTGGCGAGATGATGATGGCTCGCAAATGATGTGTTTTTGCTAATCAACTTCCAATGATTTTTGCCCTCAAGATGTTTCATCCTTTCTTCGAATTAGTCACCATTAGAACAATGATATGTTTTTGCTAATCAACTTCCAATGAAGTAAGTTGTGTGCATCAGTACTCGTATTTTGATGGATCTGTGCAGAGAGAGGCTTTGTTGGAGATCACAGGGAGACCACAAATTAGGTTTACTCGTAGATAGTCATTAGCTAATCTTGATACATGGGCTGGAAGGAACACTTCAACTGAATAAACACGCACATGTACGTGCATCACCGAGCTCTCCAGCTGACACAATCAAAAAACAAAAACAGAAAACTCCGACGTCGATTCGTTTTCAAACTCTTCATCGTCATCATGTAAAACTTCCAACAGACATAATAAATGAGTGAATTTGAGGCACTGGTTAACTGAACCTCGGAGTATCAATTTCATCTTGAACTATCTTCAGTATTCTAGTTGGGCCAGACTGAGTACTGACGTGCAAGACCACCTCTTGCTCCGAAGCACACCGCTATGGTAGGCAGTGCGAAGGAGGCCCATGAGCATCTCGCCGGACTAGGAGATGATTAAATTTCACATCTTCAACTCAATAAGGAGCACAAGTGGTGACAGCATGGTATTATGTTTCTCTTTTGGAGTGTGCGTCAGCAACATCCTTCTCTTTGCCTCTTTTGTAGTCTACTAGATGACCCGTTGCACCCATGGTGCAAAGACCAAATGCAACCTGATAAGTTAAGCAAACTATTAAGAAAACACTTATATGAATCACTGGAAAGTATACCAACTATGGAATGGCAACATACAACATGATATTAATTTAATTGAAGGGTTTAGACGCTTATTTTCTTCGTATTGGTAGTATCGTGGGTGTTGGCTTTGCATGTACATGCACCACCAGTAGATATCTAAATACTAGCTATGTCTTTGCATAGACGCCAATGGGCAATAGGAAAGGAATAAAAGAGTTGTGTTGACTCTGGCTAGAATAATTAATATCGTCTTTCTCTTGGTACAGGCAGTTGCAGATGAATATTTGCTGTTAATTAACTAAGAAATTAGTTTTGTCAACTATATATTTACATGCTTTGCAGGTTTTTAATGTTAGAATTATTGGGATATAGACCATCTGTTATATCCAATAATTTCTAGGAAAATCCCATAGGCCCAGTGGAAAATGAAACCGAATGGTGGTGAATGATGACATTCATCTCCTCATTGGTTGCATCAATATTTTGGTTTCGGTTTCATTTCTTCATTAGTACATTGGTTTCTTCATACCGTGCGTGCTAGCATATTTTGCCATGCAAGAACTTGAAACGATTTGCCTACTAATGGGAGATGAAACTGACCACTTAATAGGACTTTTAGTGGGTCCGTTTCTCCTCTCCTTAATGAGAATTAGTGCGTCCATTTTAGTTTCATCTCCTTACTCCTATAAGAGGTCGCTCCTCTTCTTAACCAAGACATCGCATTGTTCCATAGCATTGCACCACCTACCTCTTTTCGATCTCGCTTCCCGGCGTGCACCAGAGAGTGAGACAGCAGGCCTCCGAAACCCCGCCTCTTGTGATCCGGTACGGGAGAGGGGCGATAAGGTTTTTGGGGAGCGTCCTTGCGCGACTATTCGATTATTTTCCATCGTGGCTGCGAATGGCGACATCCCCGACGACGAGTTCCCCAACGACGACTTCTTCCCCGACGTCAACAACCTCTTCAACAACATGACGATCGGGACATCTGCACCTTCTGCTAATGCGACGTATGCCATCTTATCCTCACTGTTGGGGCTAGCATTTGGTTTGTTGCTAGTAGCGATTGACATGGATATGATGCATTTTGCTGATGATTTTGATTGCGTGACTAGTCTCAATGAATTGTTGCTAGTTTCTAGTTTCACCACTATATTGCTATTCCTGTTTTATCCACTATTTTTCTAGATTAAATTAAATGAGAAAATGCCTAATTATTCAACAATCCAAAAACCTGATGTGTATAGGCAATTTCTCCCATTGCATTTGTTGCTATTCTTAAGCCTTCTGTGTTCGAGGGTGTGAACTATATGAGGTGGCGTGCGAGGGAAGTTCTTTGGCTTACCACCATGAACTGTTTTCACGCCTCATAGTGGAAGTCAGAGGGAGAGCTAACTGATGAGTTGGAGCAAGCTTTCCAAGCTATGAACACCTTCTTATGAGGTGCTGTTCTGAGTGTTCTTGGCCACAAGATTGTCGACCCCTTCATGACCATCATGGTCGGTAAGGATATGTGGTATGCGCTTGAGGCCAAATTTGGAGTCTCAGACGCAGGAAGTGAGTTCTACCTCATGGAGCAATATCCTGACTACAAAATGACTGATGACCGCTCCATTGTACACTAGGCTCATGAGATCCAGTCGCTCATGAAAGAACTTGAGCGTCTTAATTGTGTGTTACTGGAAAAATTCATTGATGGAGCCAAGCTTCCTCCTTCATGGAGGAATTTTGCTACTTCTCTGTAGCATAAGAGGCAAGCATTTACTGTTGTCAATTTAATTGGCACTCCTGATGTAGAAGAGAAGCCGGGGGCAAAATACACATGTGCTCCTTTTCATGAGGGGAATTCTAGTTCCAATTTGGTATGAAAGAGAAATTTCGACACCCACAAACCTAAGAACAAAAACAACCATGGGTCAAAAGAAAATTTGATTGCAAGTACAAAGCCCCACAACCTGTCAACTTCAAGAAGAAGAAGGAGACTTATAAGAAGAAAGGAAAGTGCCATGTATGTGGAAGTGAAGAACATTGGGCTTCATCCTACAAGGACCGCTGGGGCATGCGTAAAAATGAGAACAATGGCAAGACCGCTAATGTTGTTATTGGCGATGCTGAGATGAAAGATGTCGGGCATGATAAATTTCCTACCATTCTTTCAGTATGTCATTCTCCTGATTGGTGGATTGACACCGGCGCCAATGTACATGTGTGTTCTGACATAAAAATGTTTTCCTCTTATCAGGTCGCAAGAGCTACACCAATGCTTATGGGAAACATGACACATGCTTCTGTTCATGGTGTTGGTACGATCGATCTGAAATTTACTTCGGGAAAGATCGTTCGCCTGAAGAATGTGCAACATGTCCGTGCTATAAATAAAAATCTCGTCGGCAGTTCTCGTTTGTGTCGAGATGATTATAAATTGGTATTTGAGTCCAATAAGGTTGTAGTATCTATGGAGAATTTGTTGGGAAGGGCAATGAGAGCGGAGGCTTGTTCCGCTTATCTTTGTCAGACTTTTGCACTAAGGTTATTAATCATGTTTGCAGTGAAATTGAATCAAATGTTTGGCATTCACGACTTTGTCATATTAACTTTGGTGTCATGACGCGGCTAGCAAATTTGAATTTAATCCCGAAATTTACAATTGTCAAAGGTTCTAAGTGGCAAGTTTGTGTGCAAGCAAAGCAGCCTTGCAAGTCCCATATGACTGTTGAGGCGAGGAATTTGGCACCACTTGAACCCATACATTCAGATCTTTGCGAGATGAATGGTGTGTTGATAGAAGGTGGAAAAAGATATTTCATGATTCTAATCGATGACTCTAGTAGATATTGCATGATATATATGTTGAAAACAAAAGATGAGGCTTTGCACTACTTTAAAATCAATAAAGACGAATGAGAGAATCAACTGATCGAAAGATCAAACGGCTTCGGTCGAATCGCGGTGGAGAGTATTTTTCCAACGAGTTCAATTTATTCTATGAGGAACATGGTATAATACATGAGAGGACGCCTCCCTATTCTCCCAATTCAAACAGGGTTGCTGAATGAAATAATCGAACTTTAACTTATTTGGTTAACGCCAGGTTAGACACAACGAGACTTTACAAGGAATGGTGGGGGAGGATTTCATGACTACAAGTCATGTCCTAAATAGAGTTCACACGAAGAATAAAGAGATTACCCCGTTTGAGGAATGGGAAAGGAAAAGGCTTAAACTCTCCTACTTAAGAACTTGGGGTTGTTTGACGAAGGTCAATGTACCAATTACCAAGAAGCATAAGCTTGGACCAAAAACAGTTGATTGTGTTTTCCTGGGTTATGCTTTTCCATAGCAATGGCTATAGTTTTCTAGTGGTAAAATATGATGTACTTGACATGAATGTTGGTACAATCATGGAGTCTAATGATGCGACTTTCTTTGAGGATATTTTTCCTATGAAGGATATGCCTAGCTCATTTAGTTAGAGGTCAGAGACAACTCCTGGACTGACTGTTCCATTGGAACATTCCGAGAAGAAAACACAGATATTCCTAAGGAGGATGACCATGAAGCTCCTAGAAGGGGCAAGGGACAAAGGACCGCAAAGTCATTTGGTGAAGATTCCATTGTGTATCTCGTGAATGATACTCCCACTCCTATTCAGAAGCTTATTCATATCCTGATGCTGACTACTGAAAAGAAGTTGTGCATAGTGAGATGGATTCCATCATGACTAACGGGACATGGGAGATCACTGATCGTCCTTATGGGTGTAAACCTGTAGGGTGTAAGAGGGTGTTTATGAAGAAGCTTAGTCCTGATGGTTCAATTGAAAAGTACAAGGCGCGGCTTGTCGCTCACGGATATACCCAAAAAGAATGTGAATATTTCTTTGATACTTATGCGCCTGTGGTCAGATTGACCACCATTCGAGCACAACTCTCATTGGCCTCCTCACACAATCTTCTAGTTCATCAAATGGATGTTCAGACAACTTTCCTAAATGGAGAGTTAGAGGATGAAATTTATATGGAACAATTTAATTGGTTTGTAGTAGATGGTCATGAAGGAAAAGTGTGTAAATTGTTGAAATCTTTGTATGGTTTGAGACAACCACCTAAGCAATGACACGGGAAGTTTGAAAGAACTTTGACATCTACTGGCTTTGTTGCAAACGAAGCCGACAAGTGTGTGTACGATCGCCATGGTGGGGGCGAGAGAGTTATATTATGTTTGTATGTTGACGACATACTTATATCTGGACAAGTCTCAAGGTCATTGAGGAAGTGAAAGATTTTTTGAATCAAAACATTGAGATGAATGACCTTGGAGTAGCTGATGTTATCTTGAACATCAAGCTTTTAAGAGATGGTGATGGTGGAATCACTCTGTTGCAGTCTCACTATGTGGAGAAGGTTCCGGATCACTTTGGATATTCAGACTGCAAACCTTCTCCAACACCTTATGATTTGAGTGTTTTGATTCAGAAGAACGGAGGAGAAACAACGGATCAATTGAGATATTCTCAAACCATTGGATCCACTAGTAGAAAACATGGCTTTGGTTCAGGCCGGGTCAGCCTATTAGTCCTGGTTCAGCACAGAACCGGGATGCATGGGGGCATAGGTCCCGGTTCGTGAGAAAAGGGGGTCGGCCGGGCCATCATGGGGCATTGGTCCCAGTTCATCTGGCACCTTTGGTCTTGGTTCGAGGCTCGAACCGAGACCAATGTGCCTCGCTCCTGGTCCACAATCATTTGTCCCAGTTGGTGGCTTGAACCGGGACCAAAGGGTGTCCTTTAGTCCCAGTTCCAGCCACGAACCGGGACCAATGATATGCCTATATATACCCCCTCGCCCGCAAGCAGAGCAGTGGAGTGCTTTGTTTTTTTTGGGAAAGGTGTCTTAGATGTGTGTTGTGCTCTATCTCACCTCCTATGCACATGAGGTGTTCGGTGAAATGCCCGAACCACACTTAAGATTTCTCCACTCAAAGCTCCTTGTCCAAACTCAATTTTCCTTGAGATTTGTCTAGGTTTGGCGGTCCATCCTGTCACGTCCCCGTCCTCACCGCCGTTGATCGCCCGTGCAGATCTCGTCTCTTGCACCACCCTGGTGAGCCTCTTGACCTTATCTTCTTTCTAAAAAAAGTGTTCTTACTTTGTATGATTTAGATAGGTACTTGTGTAGTTTTCTTACTTATTGTTGTTTGTTATTATATAGTGCGATGGTTTTGGTATTCGCCTCCGTCGGCCCTCGTTTTGTCTATTATTCAGATGTCGTAGATATATTTTCTTTTATAACTATTAGTTTCATTTAGTGTTTATGACAATTATGCCGAGCAACGTGACATAGATTTTTTATGTAGGAGGTATGTGAACCGGAAATTCCAACCGACCCTATTATTGAGAGGTTAAATTGAGGAGGAGAAGATGATATGGGAGGTGCATGTTGTGTATGTCGTCGATGATCACAAGATCAAGATGGATGCAATGTTCTTGAAGATTAGAAGGATTAGAAAATATGCCATTCATACTGAGGCTTGGTATCATTATGCCGTTGGATCAATTGTTACCTTTGTGGCGGTTATGATCGCATTTGTTGTTGCATTGAAATGTTTTACATAGTTTCAATGTATGGTTTAATTAGATGTTGTGGAGAGCTATATGTTGTTCAATGAGAACTATGTAAGTACTTTGGGATTAATGTGATGATGAACCTCTATTAATTTGTTCACTTATCTATTCATGATGTACGCAGAGATGAACCGACAATGGATGTACGGTAACAGCCGCACCTCTGAGTACATTAAGGGCGTGAATAATTTTCTTGCAGTGGCTGAGGCAAACGAGCATAATTGTTTTATGTGTTGTCCATGCCCTATCTGTGAGAATACGAAGTCTTACCGGAAAACCCTTCACACCCACCTTCTTTATAAGGGTTTCATGCCACACTATAATGTTTGGACCAAGCACAGAGAAAGAGGGGTTATGATGGAAGACAGCGAAGAAGAAGAAGACGATGACAACTATGTGCCCCCTGAATACGGTGATGCTGCAACAGGGGAAGATGAAGATGCTGCAACGGGGGAAGCTGAAGATCAAGAGGAACCAAACGATGTACACGATGAAGATCTTCGCCGGGTCATTGTTGATGCAAAGAGACAGTACGAAAGTGAAATGGGGAAGCTAAAGTTCGATCGCATGTTATAGGATAAAAAAAGGGTTGTGCCCCAATTGTGAAGATGGCAACACAAAACTCGATACCGTACTGGAATTGCTGTAGTGGAAGGCGTAGAATGGTGTGCCTGACAAAGGATTTGAGAAGCTACTTAAAATATTGAAGAACAAGCTTCCAAAGGATAACGAATTGCCCGACAATACGCACGCAGCAAAGAACGTCATATGCCCTCTAGGATTGGAGGTGCAGAAGATACATGCATGCCCTAATGACTCCATCCTTTACCGCGGTGCGTACGAGGATTTGAACGCATGCCCGGTATGCGGTGCATTGCAGTATAAGATCAGATGAGATGACCCTGGTGATGTTGACGGCGAGCGCCCCAGGAAGAGGGTTCCTGCCAAGGTGATGTGGTATGCTACTATAATGCCACGATTGAAACGCCTGTTCAGAAACAAAGAGCATGCTAGGTTGATGCGATGGCACAGAGAGGGCCGTAAGAAAGACGGGAAGTTGAGAGCACCCGCAGACGGGTCGCAGTGGATCAGCAATCACAACACCTGGACCATGACTCTATGTATATATAACCTTCCTCCTTGGTTGTGCATCAAGCGGAAGTTCATTATGATGCCAGTTCTCATCCAACACCCTAAGCAACCCGGCAACAACATTGATGTGTACCTAAGGCGATGAGTTGAAGAACTTTTACAGCTGTTGATTGGAAACGGTGTACGTGTGTGGGATGAGCACAAACATGAGGAATTTGACCTGATGCGTTGCTGTTTGTAACCATCAATGATTGGCATGCTCCCAGTAACCTTTCAGGACAGACAAACAAGGGATATCACGCATGCACGCACTATTTAGATGACACCAAATGTATATACCTGGAAAAATGCAACAAGAATGTGTACCTGGGGCATTGTCGATTTCTTCCGACCAACCATCAATGTCGAAATAAAGGCAAGAATTTCAAAGGCGAGGCAGATCACGGGAAGAAGCCCATCATGCGTACCAGTGATCACGTACTTGCTATGGACAATGATTTAAAAGTAATATTTGGAAAGGGTCACTAGTAGAAAACAGGGCATTTGTCCCGGTTCGTAAGGGCCTTTAGTCCCGATTCATGAACCGGGACTAATGGGTCATTACTAATACCTCCCCCCTTTAGTCCCGGTTCAAACACGAACCGGGACAGATGGTCCTCCACGTGGCCGGTGCACCGAGCCCAGGCAGGGGGGCCTTTGGTCCCGGTTGGTGGCACCAACCGGGACCAAAAGGCATCCACGCGTCAGCATTCCAGTGGTTGGGGTTTTTGTTTTTTTGAAGGGGGGGTGGTTGGGGGTTTTGGGGGGTTAAATTAGGTGTTTCATATATTGTGTTAGCTAGCTAAATAATAGAGAGAAGTGTCCTCTCTTATGTCCGTGCTTGGTCAACGCTACGTACTATATACATAGAGAGGCCCTCGACATGCTAGCTAGTAAGAAAATGAAGGGAACCATTGAGTACAGAAGTTCGTCATGCATACCGAGAGAAGTGATCAATCGACCTCTCCTTCTCCGAGAGATTGGTCGAACAACAAGTTTTTGTATCATGTATCCGACGCTACTGGCTACATACATGTACAATATGTAAGATCTCTTAATTACAATCCCCTAGCAATTGAAATCAGCTTCCACATGGTATTCTTCGGCTTTATTGATGATGTGGTCAAGAAAGAATCCCGCCAGTTCCTCTTGAATTGCTTTCATGCGATCTGGTTCTAGGAGTTCATTCCGCATCTGCCACGTCTAATTTGAAGAAGGGGGTTAATTAATACATATATATGAATGAAACTCAACAGAAATGATGGTGTAATAAAATGAAATTGTGAATATTATTGCTTACGCACTTCAAATTGTCTTTTAGAGTAGCTCCGCTTGTTTTTCAAAGTCGCGTTGTGGATGAACTCGCACACGTAATATCCACAGAAATCATTCCCTTGTTCCTGCCACAAGCACTTTACGAGAAATAGAGGTCAATCAAACTGATAATGAAGCATTATAAATGGCATTGATGAAAGTATAACTACAGAATCAACGGGAGATGCGAGCAACTAGCTAGCCAGTAGTACTTACCTTCGGGTATGTATATCGCAGCTCCTTCGGCAGTCCCGGAACTTCTGCGGTGAACTGTTTCCAAACCCTGCAAGACAAAGAAAATAATTATTATTACTTGAGATATCAGGAAATGAACAAGAAGTTGCCGATATGGTCGATAATGATCGATTGAACTTACTTGTTGAGCAATTTAGTCATGTCCGCATAGGTTTCAGGATCTTTTCGTCTTGAGTCCAAGACGGTTACTAGTCCCCGCTCAAGCTTAATCTCCAGAAGAATATAGTGGTACCTGCGCACGCATGCATAACTCATCAATTACATTACTATAACCTCGCTCGAGTAATAAGGAAAACTGAATATGCACACGATAGTAACACTCACTTGCCGTTGTAAGGAAAGAGTATGGTATCTTTGTTTTGATTTTTGATCAATGATTGTAGCAAGTTGTCCTCGGCCTCTTTGGCGTGCTTTTTAACCAGAAATTCATCTATGATATTTGTGTTAATGAACCCAATATCATAAATTTCTTGTTTTTTGCACTCGACGATCTTCAATCTGCATAATATATTGAGGATAATTAATTATAAATACATGCAATGAAAGAGCCGAGCTATATATAGAGACTTAATGACAGAAATAGTACTGACATGCAGTAGCAAAAGACCGTTAATTTATCGAGGGCCTTTTGATTGAAGATCACGAAGAACTCATCAAATGGAACACACAACAGATCACTTGAAACGAGGTCGTGCTCCTCTTTAATGTTCAGATACAAACTATTTGTCCCCTCAGACTCTCTGCAGGTTTTCATGTACCAATTCTGAAATCTTCGCATCATCGTTGTTAGAGATTTTTCATCTTTGACGAGAGGCTTCCCGTACTCGTATCTGTGTTCGTCCACCTCCATGAAATCAGGAAGTTGATCGTCAGGCAGGTAATCTTGTAGATTGCCATAACTGGCCACCATCCCCGGAGCATTAGCGACGATGTTGCCGCTAGACACATTGAGCGGGGGGCACGATTGGTTTGCTTGTTCGCCGAGCTGGTCAATTTTTTTTTGCAGCTGCTCGTCCTCTTGACCTTAGATGTCTGACAGTACTTCCCGACCGCTGCGCTTGGACATATGTCTATTCAGTAATGCGCTCATAGTTGGTTCTCGATGGAGACTTTGTCGGTTTCCTCAGGGCATCGAGCGTGCGCTTTGCTTTCACCGGATCTACCTTCTCCTCCGGAGGTGGATGTCTCTTTGCTTTCACCCCTTCAAAGAACTCCTTCACATGGGTCCGCACGATCTTATCGTTTTCCTCCTCGGTCCTCTCGTACGGTAACTTCTCTAGAGGCTTGAGAGGTGGACCATAGCTGTATTGCCTCCCGCCTCTGGTTGTGCTGCTAGACGCCGGAGCAGACGGAGTGGCTGCGGCGTCTGTCTTCTTTCGTGCTTGCTTAAGAGGCGGAGGATAAGGACTACGACGCGACGGAGCAGCCGGGGCGGCGGCGGGTCTCTTCCGCCCTTGCTGGCGAGGCGGAGAAGGAGGAGGCTGCTGGCTGCTCGGGAGTGCCGACGCAGGAGGAGAAGGAGGCGGAGTGCCGCCATGCGCCAGAGAACGAGGCGGAGTGCCGCCATGCATGCCCTGATCGTCTCTCGCCGGAGGAGGAGGTGGTGGAGGAGGCGGAGTGCCCTGACTCGCCGGAGGAGGAGGAGGCAGAGGCGTCCAGTTCGGAAGGTTGATGAGCTCCTTCCGCCATAGGCATGGAGCCTTCAGAGCAGAACCCAGCCTAGTCTCCTCTTCACCGGTAGGGTGGTCAAGGAGGAGGTCCTCAAATCCCTACTTATTTCATCCACCATCACCCTAGCATATCCTTCTGGAATCGGCCGGCGGTGATAAGTTGCGCCGGGTCCAGTAGGATAAACAGAGCCAACAGCCGCCTTGACCTTCAAATTCATCCATCGCGTCATAATGTGGCAATTTTGAGACTCCGTGGTAGCATCCACGGGATAGCTGGCAGGAGCCGTCAAGACATGCTCCGGCTGAAGCAGCTCGGTGGAAGCCACGCTGCTTCTCCACTGAGATGGTGGGGTAGCTTCTTGGGAAGCTTCGGCTGGTCGTTTGCCGCGAACTGC
This sequence comes from Triticum dicoccoides, assembly GCF_002162155.2. Lineage (NCBI taxonomy): Eukaryota > Viridiplantae > Streptophyta > Magnoliopsida > Poales > Poaceae > Triticum > Triticum dicoccoides. The sequence continues at coordinate 696,601,686 of NC_041386.1, read as the reverse complement.
TGCTTCTCGTTCCTCTTCTCGTTCCTCTAGCCCCATTACCCTTTCGTGCAGCGCCTGCAGTTGGCCCTGCTCCAGTTTCTTCGTCCTCTCGTGGGTTTTGTAACCCCCTGCGTCCGGAAAACAAACCTTCCATGGAATGGAGCCTGGAGTGCCTCGTGTCCCTCCAGGGTGCTCAGGATTCCCGAGGGCCATTGTGAGCTCGTCCTTCTCCCTGTCTAGAACGAACGTCCCCCGCTGCGCTGCATTGATATAGTGCCGAAGCTTCTTGACTGGTATTTTCAGTTGCTCGTCCGTCCAATGGCACTTCCCTGATACAGGGTCCAAGGTTCCGCCAACTCCGAAGAACCAAGTCCGGCAACAGTCTGGCCACTTCATTGTCTCTGGTTCAATCCCTTTTTCAAGCAGATCATTCTCAGCCTTGGACCACTTAGGCCGGGCTTTGAGGTAGCCACCTGACCCCGTGCGATGGTGAAGCTTCTTCTTTGCAGCATTTTGCTTGTTTGTCGCCGACATCTTCTTACTCTTTTCCGATGTCTTATGGGCCACAAATGCGGGCCAGTGATCTTTGATCTTCTCATATTTGCCGATGAATTCTGGTGTCTTTTCTTTGTCTACAAACTTGTTCAGCTCTTTCCTCCACCTCCTGAATAGGGCTGTCATCTTCTTAAGAGCACAAGACTTGATTAATTACTCTTTAACTGGCTTCTCCGTATCCTCCTCTGGCAGTAGGGTGAAATTTGCCTTCAGCTGAGTCGAAAGATCTTCTTTCTGCATATCATTGACATAAGACACCTCAGGGTCTTCCTCCTTAGGCTTATACCATTGCTGGATGCTGATCGGGATCTTGTCCCTAACAAGAACCCCGCACTAAGCAGAAAATGCGTTCTTTTTCCGGATGGGTTCAATCGGTTCGCCGTCGGGCGTGATTTCTCTGATCTCAAACCTTTCATCCGAGCTCAACTTTTTCTTCGGGCCTCGTCTCCTTACCGAAGTTGTGCTCGATCCGGAGGGCTAGAAATTAAAAGGAAGAAAGACGAGAGTAATTAATATGTGTACATATACCAAAACAATGGATGCATCAATTAACTCGTTAGAACGGGCTTAACTAATATATATATACCTGGCCGGACTCGGTTCGGTCACCGAAGCAGTCAGCATTGTCTCCTTCTTGTACCTCCATCGTGTCACCGGAGCCATCACGAACATAGCCCTCTTCTTGTACCAGCATTAATGGGCCGAAGCCATCATGAACATAGCCCTCTTCTTCGTCCAGTCCTTCCTGATCATCGGTGTCGTTGAGATATGACGCAACTTCATCACTTCCTTGTGCGATTATGTCCCCCAACATCGCTTCTGTTGCTTCGTCTCGGGAGTGCTCCATAGTTTCTGCAAATATTTACAACATGTCAATTATTATTCAAACATGGTACAGATGGATATATATTAGTGGCAAACATAGAACTAGCTAGCTAATCACAATAAGGAATCATGTTAGTGGCCTCGATGCTGCTTCTCTAGGGTTTGGGTTGGCCTCGACACAACGCTTCAAGGGTTTGGGGTGTCCTCGACGACAACGCTCTTTTAACTTGGTAAATTTGGGTGGCCTCGAGAGAGTTAATTTGTCTGGTAGGGGCGCGGCGGGAGGGGGTAGGAGACGACCAACATCGTTTTCTCTCTAGGGTGTGGGTGTCCTCGAGAGTTTTGGTCGAGCGAGAGGGCCGAGAGGGCCGAGTGCTGCCATGGTATAAGTTATCACGGTCGAGAGGGGGTATATATATCGACCGCCCCTCGTGTCGAAGTTATCTCGAGGGGGTTATATCGACAACGACGCGACATACATATACATGGGAAAAGAGGAGAAGAAGAAAGGAATAGAGGAGAAGAAGAAAAAATAGAAAAAAGTTTCTATTTTTTTCTTCTTCTCCTCTATTCCTTTCTTCTTCTCCTCTTCTTATTTTCCTTTTTCCTCTCATTCTTTTTCTTTTTCTTCTTCCTTCTTCCTTCTTCCTCTTTTCTTCCTTTTCCTGATTTTCCTTTCTCCTCTACACTAACCTAAAATGCACTAACCTAAAATTACCAAAAAATCTATGAACAGAAAAAATCCTAACTTTTCTAAAAATCTATCTTTTGCATATATGAAAACATTAATACACATATGAACAAAAAATACATATGTGAACAAAAACATGCTCTGAGCAATTTTTTTATACATTTTGAACATCTACATACACATAGCCACATACATACACATATACATTATATATATATATATATATGAACAAAAAAATTAAACTAATAAAAATGAAAAAAACAAAGCCGGGGCGGCGCGGCGGCTCACAGCGGGGCCGGCTAGTGATGACGATGTCGACGGTGGGGGCGGCGAGGGAGC
>NC_041386.1:696594579-696599108 GCF_002162155.2 Triticum dicoccoides | reverse complement strand
GGCGACGAGGACGGCGCGGGCACGGGGAGGCAGGCGACTAGGACGGCGCGGGCGCGGGGAGGCCGGCGACGAGGACGGCGCGGGCTCGGGGAGGCTGGCGACGAGGACGGCGCGGGCTCGGGGGGCCGACGTCGGCGGCGACGACGAGGTGGAGCAGCCTGGCGGCGTCGAGGAGGTCGGCGTCGTCGGGGGCAACTAGCGATGAAATTCTGAATTTTTGCAAAGTGTTTGCTTATATAGCAAAGCCTTTGGTCCCGGTTGGTGGCTCCAACCGGGACTAATGCACCCTTTAGTCCCGGTTGGTGCCACCAACCGGGACCAAATGCCAGTTTTCGGCAGCCCAAAGGGCGGGAAGCGGCGGCCTTTGGTCCCGGTTGGTAGCACCAACCGGGATTAAAGGGTGGGCACTGGTCCCGGTTGGTGCCACGAACCGGTACCAATGCCCCCCTTTAGTCCCGGTTGGTGCCACCAACCGGGACCAAAGGCCCCTATGCTGCCCGCGTCGCGGCCAAAGTTTAGTCCCACCTCAGTAGTTGAGAGGGCTCAAGAGTGGTTTATAAGCGCTGTTGCGCCCACCCTCTCGAGCTCCTCTCAACTGCAGGCTTTCAGGCCTAATCTCACACTTTGCTGCTATGGGCCTATTGGGCCTTCTACGGGCCTGAATCCTGGCCCAGGTTGGGTTTCTAGTCGTATTCAGGCCGTGTTGGCCCAATAGGTGGCAGTTTTTTTCTAGATTTTTTTTGCATTATTTATTTTCTTTTGTTTTTTGCTTTTAGTTTTAGAAAAATTATTAACTTTCTATTAGTGCCATTAGTTTTCAAATTTGAAAACACTTTTTTTGTTTTTTTGTTTTCTTTCTTGCTTTATTTATTTTATTTTGTTCCTACTTACAACAAAATACTTATTGTTGCTATTTTTTTTATTTTTCCAATTTTTTTGTTTTGTTTTCTGCATTATTTATTTTCTTTTGTTTTTTGCTTTATTTTTTAATTCTTTTTTGCTTTTATTTTAGAAAAATTATAAACTTTCTGTTAGTGCCATTATTTATTTTAGATGAGATCACGAAAAATAGGGACCATTTATTTTCTGCACATCTAGAATGGCGCCATCTTGTTAAATCCCATAAAGGTTAAGAGAATCCGAGCGGTCGAGGATCGGAACTATGGTAGAGGTTCAAGGGTCGTCGAGGGGATGAGGGTCGAGGGTCGAGGGTCTAGGATCGCCAAGGGGTCGAGAGGGGGACGTCGATCAACCCCCTCTCGCTCGACCAACTCTAGAGGACACCCAAACCATATAAAAAAACATTGTCGATCTCATGCCCCCCACCCGACAAACTCTCTCGAGATTTATAAGAGATTTATCAAGAATGCCTCCATTATGGATATGCATAATTAAGTTGATCCCTATTTTTCCTTATCTCATCTACCATTCTATATGTGCACGTTCTCTTGTGTCAAAGTATTGAATCTTTTGACACTAGACAATGTGACATATAGAAGGGTAGATGACATCAGGAAAAATAGGGTCCATTTTTTTCTGCACATCCAGAATGGTGCCATCTTGTTAAATCCCTTGTTTGACATTGATGAGAGAGGCGGTTCGGACGTCAGACATTCGTGAGAGAGGCGGTCCGTGCCAAACCCGAGAAGCATTGCCGAGGCCACCCCAAACCCTAGAAGCGTCGAGGCCACCCAAATTTACCAAGTTAAAAGAGCATTATCGAGGCCACCCCAAACCCTAGAAGTGTTGTGATTAGCTAGCTAGGTCTATGTTTGCCAGTATTAATATATCCATCTTCATGTTCGTATATTAATTACCATGTTGTAATATTTGTAGAGATCAACAAAGAGACTTCGAACAAGAAGATATATTGGGGGACATAATCTGCGACGGAGGTGATGTCTTGTCGTTCTTTCTCAACGAAGATGATGGTCTGCAAGAGGAAGCAGGCTACAGTGATCGAACAATGGAGGAGGAAAGTCATGATCATGATGGCTCCCGCGACCGTGATGACGGCTCCGGTGACCGAACGGAGTCGGGATCAGCTGTTGCAATGTCCAATGAGGTATATATATATATATATATTAATTAAGCCTGTGCTGACTAGATAATTGATGCATTAATTGTTTTGGTATGTACATATATTAACTCTTCTTTCTTCTTTTATAACCCTCCGAATCGAGCAAAACTTCAGTAACGAGACGAGGCCCGAAGAAAAGGTTGCACCAGGATCAAAAGTTCATGATCATAGAAATCGCGGGCAATGGCCAACCGATTGAACCCCTCCGGACCAAGGAAGCATTTTATGCCCAGTGCGGGGTTCTTGTTAGGGACATGATCCCGATCAGCATCCACCAATGGTATATGCCTAAGAACGAAGACCCTCAAGTTTCTTATGTCGAAGATAGACATAACGATGATCTGTGAACCGCGCTGAAGGAAAATCTCACCCTACCGACAGAGGAGGATCCGGATAAGCTAGTTATAGAGCCATTGGTCAAGGCTTATGCTCTCAATAAGATGGCAGATCTATTCAGGAGGTGGAAGAATGAGTCAAAATCAATGTATGTCGACAAAAATATCTAGAATTGACCGGCTGATTTGAGAAGATAAGAGATCACTGGGCCGCATTTCTGGCCCCCAAGACATTGGAGAAGAGTAAGAAGATGTCAGCGACAAACAAGATAAATGCTGCAAAAGAAGGAGCATCACCATTGCATGGGGTCAGGTGGCTACCTCAAAGCCCGGCCGTTGTGGGACAAGGCTGAGAGTGACCTGATTGCTAAAGGGGTCGAACCAGAGACATTGAACAGGCCAGACCGTTCAAAATTATATCGCCCGAGCGCAGGAAGGGAAGTTCGTTCCCGACAGAGAGAATGATGAGCTCACACAGGCCCTCGGGAATCCTTATCACCCTAGACGAAGACGAGGCAAGCCAGGCTCCGTTGCATGGAAGGTTGGGTTTCCCGACGCAGGCGGTTCCAAAACCAGAGAGATGAAGAGGAAAGTGGAGCTGAGCAAACTGCAGAAGCTTCAGGAAAGCGTACGAAAGCTATAGGAACGACAAGCTGTTGAGAACCAGTGAGATCCTGCCCAAGCTACCCCAGAAGCTACCCCACCATCTCAGCGGAGAAGCAGCGTGGCTTCCACCGAGCTCGTTTAGCAGCCTGACTTAACGGGTCCTAGCTACCCCGTGGATGCTATCACAGAGTCACACCAGTGCCAGCTTATGACGCAATGGCAGAACGTCAAAGTCATGGCGGATGTCGGCTCTGTGTTCCCTTCTGAACCCGACGTAACTTTTCACTGCTTTCTGATTCCACAAGGCTATCCTGTTGTGATGGTGGATGAAATAAAAGAGGGATTTTAGGAGCTCCAGCCTGACCACCCTACAGGTGAAGGCGAGACTCAGCTGGGTCTTGCTCGGAAGACTCCATGTCTATGGCGGAAGGAGCACATCAAACTTCTGAACTTCACACCTCTGCCTCCTCCTCCGGCGAGTCAGCTGGGCACTCCACCTCCTCCACCTCCTCCGGCGAGTGATTAGGGCACTCCGCCTCCTGCTTCGGCACGTGAGGGCGGCAGTACTCCACCTCCATATCCGCCTGCTCCGGTGCATCTGAGCAGCCCGCCTCCACCTTCGCCTCCTCGGCGATGGCGAAACACAGACGCTGCCGCTCCGGCTACTCCGGCGCTCGTCATAGCACTCCGCCTCCTTCTCTGACTCGTAAGAAATGAAAGAAGACAGGCGCAGCTGCTCCGGCTGCTTCGGCGTCTAGCAGTACAGCCAGAGGCGGGGGGCAATACAGATACGGTCCATCTCTCAAGCCTGTTGAGAAGTTACCATACGAGATGATTATGGAGGAAAACGCGAATATCGTTCAAAGCGAAGTGAATGAGTTCCTTGAAACGGTAAGAGCTAAGAAACATCCACCTCCCGAGGAGAAGATAGATCCGGTAAAAGCGAAGCGCACTTTGGATGCCCTGAAGCGAGCACCATCGCCTCGGCCGCAAATATAGCTAATATTTGACATTAATCTAACATTTCTATCTAGCAAATCTGATATTTACTAATTCGAAACACCATACAAGACGCCACATTAAACCATGAAATTATCAAAAATTGACCGTTGATTCAATATCTAATGTGCGTGTAGCCGTTGGATAAAAGCGTGAGGTGTTCTCTCCTATCCTACGTACATGAGTAGTTCTCCACTAGGACTCTCTCAATTTCCCTTTATATAATAAGAAATATGAGGCGTGCCCTCCTATCCCAAGCTTGCTTCACTAGGACTCTCCATTCCCTAGAATCAGAAAGAAAGAAAAAGGAAATCTGAGCGTCTCCAAGATTTGAGGTACAAATTTTACATGCACAAAAAAAAAACAAAGCCTCCATGTTAACCCAAATCAATAAAAAAATATTTAAGCTGACAAATTTTGGATTTAATGCTAGAATTAACCTAAAAAAAGGAAATCTGCGTGTCTCCAAGATTTGCGGTACAAATCTTACATGAAAGGCAAAAAAAAAA
>NC_041386.1:696585709-696594522 GCF_002162155.2 Triticum dicoccoides | reverse complement strand
AACAAAGCCTCCATGTTAACCCAAATCAATAAAAAAATATTTAAGCTGACAAATTTTGGATTTAATGCTAGAATTAACCTAAAAAATGAAATCTGCGTGTCTCCAAGATTTGCAGTACAAATCTTACATGAAAGGCAAAAAAAAGCCTCCATGTTAACCCAAATCAATAAAAATTAATGAAGCTGACTGTGACAGATGTGACAATAAATCATATGTGCAAATCTGGGTCCTTTTGACAGAGAGAGAGAGAGAGAAACTAGGTATCTATAAATACGTGTGCAGTCTCTCAATCAAACTTATTTCTTGCGAGTATGCAGAGAAAAACTTGCTCTTCGTCTGCGGAGGCATTATGATTCGCCCACTCGAGACAAAAAAGTGAAGCTTTGGGGCGGGACCGAATGTGATATATAGGTTCATCGACTTCAAATGTGTTACTCCATCTTTACAGCCAGATTTCGTACTATGTTTCCAACTTATCCTGTCTATTTTATAAAATTATAACTAATATTATAGGTCATGTGTTTTGCCGTAAATTTTGGTTGAGATAGTTTCTTAGAAATTACCATATTTTTTATGAACAATGTAGAAAAAGGTTGTACATCCATGATTTATTCTACTAGATGAAGTACATATTAGAAGAGAAGGAGTCTTGAAAATCTAATTCTAATATATAACAAGTTCAAACGTTAATACTTGGAAAAAATAGCAAACAAATTCAAATTATCATGAATTGCTTTTACAAAAAACATGCTTTATTTATTTTACCTACATGCAAATTTTCATTACAGAATGATATCGCCAATGTTTGGGAAAAATAAACAGTGCTCTAAAATGTTCTAAAAACAGTCTTTTTGGAGTACATTCTTTTCCCAGAAAATTCTTTATATTTGTTTTTCACTACATATCTAAAAAATATAATTCCACATATACCCATTATAGAAAATAAACATAATATATTTTCAAGGCAGGTTTGTAATCAAACTTTTTTCAAAGTTGTCCTATGTGTTCTTGATCCCACTAAATTGTATGTTCAGAGTCTATATTATTTTATGACAAAATGACAACATATCCCACTTATATTCCTTTAGATTTAGCTCGAATCTTTGAGATTTGCTATTAGTGACCAACAAATAACATTGCTTCCTTTTTTTCCAAGTAGCATCATGGGTGTTCTACAAATGTATATTTTAACAAATTTGCACGTTTATATTTTTACAATCTATAACTCTGAGCTCTGTTGCAACGACACGAGAATAATGTGTATATAACATTGTGACACAATTGATCATCCAAAAATCATGATAGAAATATTGCATGCCCTGTTTAATAACATTCACAAAAACATCTTATTATTGTCAGTAATTTTATTTTCAAAAAAGAACGTATTAAGTACTAAAAAGTACTAGCCCGTGCAGTGGCACGGGTTGATGACTAGTTCATCTAATTCATCTAACATTTGACATATATATATATAACATTTCCATATAATCTAACATTTGACATTAATGTATCTAATTCGATCTCATATAATTAACAATTTAACATTATAATCTAATTCATCGAGCTAGCTAAAACTTTGACATCAACAATTTGACATTAATTTAAAAAACAGAAACCAGAAAATAAGTTAAAAAAATATGTCTGTGTGTGTATGTGTGTGCGCGCGCGTGTACGTGTGTGCGTGTGTGTACAGGCGTGGGCGCGTCCATGGCGCGCGCCGGGAGCTCACGGCGCGGGGCGACCGGGGCGGCGACTGGGGGTGGCGATCGCCGGGTGCGGCGACGAGCCGGCGGGGTACGGGGCGGCGGCGAGACGCGGCGATCGACGACAGGGACGGCGCCAGGGATGGGACGGGGCGGCAACGGGGACGGGGGCAGCGACAGGAACGGCGACGGTGTGGGATGGGGGGCGGCGACGGGGACGTTGACGGCGACGGCGTGGGACGGGGACGGCGAAGACGTCGAAGCAGAGGAGAGGAAGTGGAGATGAAAACTGCAATTTTTCGTAAGTGCTATATATATATAGGAGGGGCCTTTAGTACTGGTTGAAGCCATGACCCGGTTTCATAAATACCATTTAGCATGATTTCTTATCAGTTTGATTGACCTCTATTTCTTGTAAGGTGGTTGTGACAGGAACCAGGAACAATTACTGTGGATACTACATTTGCGAGTTCATCCGCCACAAGACCTGTGAGCGGGGCTACTCTGACAAACTATATGAAGTACGTAAACAATAATATTCATTATTTTATTACCATCATTTGTGTTGAGTTTCATTCATAGATATGTATTGACCGCTTCTTCGAATTAGATGTTTCAGATGCGGGATGAACTCCTACCACAAGATCGCATACAAGCAATTCCATAGGAATTGGCGGGATTTTTTCTTGACCACGTCATCGATAAAGACGGAGAATACCACGTGGAACTTGAGTTCAAATGTTAGGGGATTGTAAGAGATCTCATATTGTATATATGTAGCCAGTAGCGTCAGATAGATATACAAAAACTTATTGTTCGACCAATCTCTCGGAGAAGGAGAGATCGATCACTTCTCTCTTTATATATTCATGACGATCTTCTGTAATTAATGGTTTCCTTCATTTTCTTACTAGCTAGCTAGCATGTCGAGTCCTCTCTATACTTATAGTATGTAGCGTCGACCAAGCACGGGGATAAGAGAGGACACTTCTCTCTATTAGCTAGCTAACACAATATATTAAACCCCTAAATTAACCCTACAAAACCCCCAAAACACCCCCCCCCCTTCAAAAAAACCCCAGCCCCTGAACTGCAGACGCGTGGATGCCTTTTGGTCCCGATTGGTGCTACCAACCGGGACAAAAGGCCCTCCTCCCTGGGAAGCCGGAGCGGCCACGTGGAGCCCCATCTTTCCCAGTTCGTAGGCAAACCGGGACTAAAGGTATTGGGCTTTAGTACCGACACTTTAGTCACGGTTCTAGAACCGAGATAAATGGGCCTTATGAACCGGGACAAATGGGCCTTTTCTACTAGTCTCGCTTATGTATTTAGCTAGTGCTACGAGGCCTGATATCTCGTTTGCTATGAGTAAACTAAGACGGCTTGTTTCAAACCAGGGAGATGTTCATTGGCATTCACTTGAGAGGATAATGCGCTATCATAAAGGTACTACGAGTTATGGACTTCACTATACCGGGTATCCAAGAGTACTTGAAGGTTATAGTGATACAAATTGGATATCTGATGCTGATGAGCTTAAAGCGACAAGTGCTTATGTGTTTACACTTGGTGGTACTTCTGGGAAGCCTTGCAAGCAGAGCATCTTAACAAGGTCAACAATGGAAGCAGAACTCACAACATTAGACATGGCAACAATTGAAGCAGAATGGCTTCGAGAACTTTTGATGGACTTGCCGGTGGTTGAAAAACCAATACCAACTATTCTAATGAACTGTGATAATCAAACTGTGCACGTCAAGGTAAACAGTTCTAAGGATAATAAGAAGTCGTCAAGACATGTGAGAAGGAGATGGAAATCTGCCAGGTTCATTAGAAACTCCAGAGTTAGAGCATTGGACTATATAAAACCATCGAAGAATCTGGCAGATCCCTTCACATAGGGTTTATCATGAAATATGATAGACAATGCATCGAATGAGATGGGATTGAGACCCACTATATAAGTTGTGCATGGTGGTAACCCTTTCTTTGTGATCGGACATCCCGTGAATTAGAATTGGCGAGGCAAGCTTTTGTATAACTGAGGGGAGAATATTAATTTTATAAAGATCCACTCCATTATGATGCAATTATTTCCTAATCTATATGGTAGGATGATATTTATCCTAATGTGTTCTCAATGGCTTGAGTAGGCAAAGATGTTGTCCTAGAGAACATCTAGAAAGAACACACCTATATAAGTTAGGCCGTTAAACGCCACAGTCTGTCAGAGTTGGGTGCTCTCTAATAAACTCGTGAAGAGGCCCTGGAGTATGACGTATATGCTCCTACCCGCGAGAAAGTTTTTCAGCGGTCAAGTATTTTACGTGAAACTTGTTTGCACAAAACTTACAGTTCAAGGCGCGGTCCATTATTCAAGTTGTGAACGACTGTAGCATGGAGATCTAGGTGGAAGTACAACTCAACAGTCTCCACCTAAATACCAGTATATAAAGAATGTATTGGAATCATGTGCAAACATGGTGTGCCTCTGGGATCTGGTGGGGGATTGTTATATTTATTGGGATTTAAACCATCTGTTATATCCAAAATTTTCTAGGAAAATCCCATAAGACCATGTGGCATGTTCATCATGACAAGAAAGAAGTAAAAAAATTTGCTCTAGTGGAAAATAAAATCGAATGGTGGTGAATGATGACATTAATATGCTGATTGATGGCATCAATATTTTGGTCTGAGTTTCATTTCTTAATTAGTACATTGGTTTCTTCATACCGTGCATGCTAGCATATTTTTCCATGCGAGAATTTGAAACAATTTGCCTACTAATGGAGATGAAACTGACCACTTAATAGGACTAGTAGACTGCCCGTGCGTTGCCATGGGCTTTTTAAAATTTATGACGCTTTCATGTTAGAGAAATGAGGATTGAGATCCATTAGGTTCATCATACTGTTCATTTGGATATATTTGCCTCAAAATCATAATGGATGATATAATCACTTGAGCAGTTTGTCCATGTCAAAGATACAAGTTTTGTAAGGAACTGTGTCATTGAATTCCCACAGAAAATACAGCATGCGATTACAAGGAATGTAATACTCCCTCCATCCGAAAAAAGTGACTATTGTGTCCTCACCGGTTGTAGCAGGACCCCTACAACCTTGGTGTAAGCCGCGGCACCCACATCGAGCTACATCCATGATAACCCACAAGTGTAGGGGATCGCAACAGCTTTCGAGGGTAAAGTATTCAACCCAAATTTATTGATTCAACACAAGGGGAGCCAAAGAATATTCTTGAGTATTAGCAGTTGAGTTGTCAATTAAACCACACCTGGATAACTTAGTATCTGCAGCAAGGTATTTAGTAGCAAAGTAGTATGGTAGTAATGGTAACAGTGGTAAAACGTAAAGATAGTAATAGCAATATTTTTGGTGTTTTGTAGTGATTGTAACAGTAGCAACGGAAAAGTAAATAAGCGAAGAACAATATGTGAAAAGCTCGTAGGCAATGGATTAGTGATGGATAATTATGTCGGATGTGATTCCTCGTGTAATAGCTATAACATAGGGTGGCACAGAACTAGCTCCAATTCATCAATGTAATGTAGGCATATATTCCGTAAATAGTCATATGTGCTTATAGAAAAGAACTTGCATGACATCTTTTGTCCTATCCTCCCATGGCAGCGGGGTCCTAGCAGAAACTAAGGGATATTAAGGCCTCCTTTTAATAGAGAACAAGACCAAAGCATTAACACATAGTGAATACATGAACTCCTCAAACTATGGTCATCACCGAGAAGTATCCTGATTATTGTCAATTCGGGTTGTCGTATCATAACACATAATAGGTGACAATAGACTTAGAAGATAGGATCAAGAACACACATATATTAATGAAAACATAATAGGTTCAGATCTGAAATCATGGCACTCGGGCCCTAGTGACAAGCATTAAGCATAGCAAAGTCATAGCAACATCAATCTCGAAACATAGTGGATACTAGGGATCAAACCCTAACAAAACTAACTTGATTACATGGTAAATCTCATCCAACCCATCACCGTCCAGCAAGCCTACGATGGAATTACTCACGCACGCCGGTGAGCATCCTGAAATTGGTGATGGAGGATGGTTGATGATGACGACGGCGACGAATCCCCCTCTCCAGAGCCCCGAACGGACTCCAGATTAGCCCTCCCGAGAGAGATTAGGGCTTGGCGGCGACTCCATGTCGTAAAATGCGATGAAACTTTCTCTCTGATTTTTTTCTCCGCGAGACGGAAGATATAGAGGTGGATTTGAGGTCGGTGAAGGTCCAGGGGGCCCACGAGATAGGGGGCGCGCCCTACAAGGGGGGCGCCCCCTGTCTCGTGGACAGGCCCTGGGGCCCCTGGTGTATTTCTTTCACCCAGAAATTCTTATTAATTCCAAAAAGTGCCTCCGTGGATTTTCAGGACATTCCGATAACTTTTCTTTTCGACACATAAAACAACATCATGGCAGTTCTGCTGAAAACAACGTCAGTCCGGGTTAGTTTCATTTAAATCATGCAAGTTAGAGTCCAAAACAAGGGCAAAAGTGTTTGGAAAAGTAGATACGTTGGAGATGTATCGATCCATGCTTGGGCAGGAAAAATATAATAGAAAAATAATGTGGACCACATGTTCATGGAATTTTGCAATGTGAAAAATAATGTGGACCACATGTTCATGGAATTTTGAAATGTGATATTGCTACAGACCGGTATGATTGGCAAAAATTGTAAAATTAATATCGTACCATAATGTCCAGCTCAGGAATTTTAGAACATATCTTCTCATTTGGCACTACACCAACATTTAGCTTGATGACAACAACCACTTGACTCCATCACTGGTGATCGATAGCATCATGTCTCTTACTGCATGCGAAAACACAAATATTAAATTCTATTGTTAAAGATATATTCCTAACATGCGAAGAAGAGGGAAAAGCAATATGACAATTTAATGTGTCATTGACCCTGCAAGTTGGCAGCATCCCACATGATCGATGATCAATTTTAGATGTAATCTTTAACTACAATAATGAGTACAGTATAATTCATCATTTCTTTATTCTTGGCATTTTTTTACCTTGAATAAGATATAACACAAGGATAAACATGTGAGAGGCAGAGAAAACCCAGTTAGCATCTCTAGCAGTGAATAAGAATTCCGATTAGACACTCCAAGTTTTATGTTACCATCTAATTAAACAATAGTAGTATAGTGATAAACTATGAACCTGAGGGTTGGCTAGGGTTTGGAGAGGTACCTGGAGGGAAGAGGCCGGAGAGTCCAGTTTCTCATCAACACGCGGGTATAATGTGATCGTGACACTGCTAGTGTCGCGACGATGAGCGACCTTTCCCCATCGCAGAGCCGTCGTCGGCACTGTTGGCCTCCTCTGGACTGCTGCGCCCCAACGTCGCATCAGGTTATGATACCGAGGAAAGAGGGAGAAGGCGGTCGTGTGTGGGTGGGGGTCTAGGGATATAAAGCAGCCCTCCCAATTGTTATTGTGTTTTTGTGCTTCACAAATCAATTCATAATGCCAACTTTATGACCATGCTGGAAAATCAACTTACTGGGAAATTTATTTAAATAAACACCGGAATGTACAAATGTACTTCAAGTAACAAAATCTTGATCAAAATCACTAAAAAATACCATGCACCAAATCACTATGTATATTATACAAGGTCAAGGCTGATTCGAGTAAGGCTGTTACCGAGTAGTATGACAATTATCACCACTTGCAAACACTACAAGCGAGTGATAGTGTTACTTGTAGGAGCCCAACGGTGAGACCTTTTCAGGTAACTTAATGTATAGGTGTGCTATAATTCGCAGAAGAACATAGCATCACTCTATATGCAATATGATTTCAGAGTGAAACATATGATTACTTGCTATTGGACGAATGTGGTTTAAACTCCACACGAGAAATATCATGCACGAACTGAAACATACATCCAAGCAAACAAAACCAAAAAGTCAAGAAAGAATTTGATAGGGCATCTAAGGCCACTATAGCATTCACTCACGTTGGTATGCAGTGTTGGTAGCGCGAAAAGTGTCAATGCCGCGACTCTTCCTGTCGACCATGCGCCTCTGCGAGCGACGGCGCCGACAAGAATACCCTATCAGGTCATTAGAAATCTAATGGGTCAACCCTGTCAAGTTACAAGGACTAATGAGTAAATTATAGAAAAACAAAGGGGTGCTATAAATAAACTATGGGTCACTAGTCCTCACGGCTTACACGTAGGTTTGCCACTGGCCTCTGCCATGGCGTGTCCCCACCTTCCCCGCCACGCCTTCTTAAGTACTCCCGAAAAGATACCAATAACAGACTGTGCCAGCATTATAAACTTAATATTAGTATTATTCAACAAACGTTCAAACTTACACACGAATCATGTAAAATGCAAAACTATTAATGCCAGCTTAATAAAATGACTTTGCTGTATCATACATGGCAAACCATGATCATGCTTGGTCACTTCATAGGGTACAATGAAACAGGAATATTTTACAAAATGAAAAGACAATCTCTTCAATTCTTAAAATAGCAGCATTTCAATATTTTGCAGCTCTTGAAAACTGGGTTGCTATTGTCCTACAGTCAATATACAACTTCAGATTAAAGATTAATTACTTGGTGAGCGATTAGCTAAATCACCAACTTGGTGAGCGATTAGCTAAATTAGTTACAAAGTAGTACTTGCAATCATCATCCATGAGCCACAAACTAATGCTTGTTCAAAATTCACGGTTCCTCCTCTGACTTCTGCATCTTCACAAACAGAACAAAATCATATGGCATCTCCATGTTACTTGTATTAAGCAAAATAACAGAGATTGCAAAAAAGAAAATATATCTAGAAAATAAATATATATGTAGTGCAGAAGCAGAGGAACACTACTAGGGAAAACCCTAGTAGTAGTGCGGGTTTTGAGGCTATCAGCAGCGCGAGCACCCGCGCTACTACTACGGCGCTACAGCTAACAGTTAGTAGTAGCATGGTCCAAACCCGCGCTACTAATGTTAACTATATCAGCAGCGCTTTTCTGGAACACGCTACTATTAGTTAACTCTAGCGGCTTCCTAGCCCCT
>NC_041386.1:696583388-696585483 GCF_002162155.2 Triticum dicoccoides | reverse complement strand
CCGCGCGCTTCCTACCCCGTTTCGGTTTCAATAAACTGCAATTTCCAGATACTAGGTACTACCAGATATCCATTTCATAAAGCATTATAGGTAGTAGATAGTACTCCCTCCGTTCCAAATTAATCGTCGTGGTTTTATTTCAAACCACGACGAGTAATTTGGAATGGAGGGAGTACTAGATAACAATTTCATATATAGTCAACATGCATCCTTAAGCAGTTCTAGATGATATCGACGACGATCATCATATGTAGTTCTAGATGATATCGATGATGATCATCATACGTAGTTCTAGATGATATAGCCACACACACATATGTAGTTCTAGATGATATCGAAGACGATCATCATTCTCAAGCCTGGATGGTGGGTGTTCCTGATAGTAATTAGGATGGCCTGTTCAAAACAAAGATTCTTGCCATCGAGGAATCTCTTCCATCCAACCGAGTTTAAGTGTGTGTGTGACCGTCCGTGTCCACGTGCTGGATCCCCGTGCGGTAAGGCGTAGTCCAGTCGAACCTTCTTCATCAGGCTCAATACCATAACTCACAGATAGGCTCTTTGCCAATTTATGAATAAATATCCTCGCACATACTCTTGCAAATAAGTATATATGGATTATCTACACTATTAATAGTTCCTTAGATTCTACACTAATAAGCATGCGACTGGACTCTACACTAAGGCATATCATCGACAAGATTCCACACAACATATCATTGGACTCTACACTAAGCATATCCTCGGATAATTTGCATTTGTAAGTATAACATACCATATCTTGTCGATCGACCATGGTACTTGTTAGGCGGGTCAAGAATGGCACCCTGACAAAGTCAGCACGTGGCAGAAATATGTCCCATAGGTTGCACACCTCCTCCTCGCTCAGCCTCATTCTTTGAGCAACGATGGCTTCATGAAGTGGGTCCTCATCATCTTCATCGAGTGGGTCCTCATTATCTTCATCATCTTCCACCAGATTGATATAAATGACAGCCAACTTGGGTCTTTCTGCTCTGAAAGAGATGCTGATCAACTGACCACCAGTAAGACGCATGCGGGCGAGGAAACGAGCCCATCCATCTCTTCCAATCAGCGACATGTTGCATCCTTTCTCGACCTCCATAGTGTACGCCCCCCCAGGAGCCTCAAATGTCACAGTGTCTCCTGTCAGCTTGTTGAATTTCAGCCTCACAGTGCATGGGACGATCTGTGTAAAAAAAGCAAAATGACACAATGTAGTAATGCCAACACTAAAAATAAAATAGTTGTTACATTTCATATTTCTTACCGCCGCATGACGAAAACTCGGCTGCAAGTAGATGTCGAACAACTTGCCAGTTGCAAGGCTGCTGGCGCACCTTGACTTGCACAATCGACATGGTGGTGGTGGTGGTGGCACCATTTTTCTAAAGCAATATGAGCAAAGGATTTACGATCCACTTCACATGAAAGAAAAACAGTCGCATGTGATTTGATTATTCTTCCGCCAGAAGCAATTTGATTCCTCTTCCACGAGAAGCAATTTGATGGACAATTATAATCCTAAGATCTAGCTAGGTGGTGCCAAATCTTCAGAGCTATCAACTAGCGTACTAAATCAACTAAATCAAAATGTTCTATAATTCAATTAAATCAACTAGACTATTAAATCAACTTTCCTACTAAATCAACTAAATCAAAATGGTCTATAAATCAACTAAATCAACTAGCCTACTAAATCAACTTGCCTACTAAATCAAAATGTTCTAAATCAACTAAATCAACTAGCCAACTAAATCAAATAAATCATATGAACTAAATCAAAATGTTGCATATGAACTAGCGTACTAAATCAAAATGTAGAAAGGAGGATGGGTTGTCGATGGAGGAGGGAGGAGGGAGAAGGTGGGGCAAATGGAAGAGGGAGGACAGAGTAGAATACAGGAGGAAAAGTGGAGCGAGGAGGGGCCGACCGGCGGCGAGTCGAAGGAGGATGGAGGAGGAGGGCGATACTGAGTCCAGCGAGGAGGAGGAGGTGACGGCGGTGCAGAGGGAGGAGGGGTAGGCGACGGCGGCTGACGGGGGCGACGGTGGACGGCGGGGGAGGACCGGC
>NC_041386.1:696555712-696583009 GCF_002162155.2 Triticum dicoccoides | reverse complement strand
ATCGAGTGAGTGTGAGTGTGAGTGGATCGGATAGAGGAGAGCGTGGGTGGTGGGAGATAGCTAGTTTTAGCAGTAGCGCGCTAAAGGTAAAGGCGATACTGCTAAACTACCTAGCAGTAGCACACTCCGAATTAACGTGCTGCTGCTAGAACTAGCTTCGCGGCAGGGTCGTGGGAATTATAGCAGCAGCGTGGCT
Organism: Triticum dicoccoides; assembly: GCF_002162155.2. Lineage (NCBI taxonomy): Eukaryota > Viridiplantae > Streptophyta > Magnoliopsida > Poales > Poaceae > Triticum > Triticum dicoccoides. Next base: position 696,582,813 of record NC_041386.1, on the reverse strand, counting down.
TAGAGGAGGCACGCTACTGCTACATTTATTTCAGCAGCGAGTATTGCAGGAGTGCGCTACTGCTACATTGCAGCAGCGCCTTATTCTAAAACGTGCTGTTGGTAAGATCCTGTGTATAAGCTTTTCCCTAGTAGTGGAATCAAGATTGTTGATCTGTGGATCTTCGTTGTTGTGACTTTCATGAGGTCTCCTGTGTTTCTTCTTCCTCCTACGTCCTTGCTGTAATTATCCTAAACAAAGGGATGCGTACCCAACCACTCAGTCTAGTATGATAACAATAGCTTGGAAATACAGAACTACATATATGTAAGGAAGGGGAAAACCACCCAAAGGCAGATGTACAAATGTAGCAGGGTTAACTCAATAGGAGCCAAAAGGTATACTGAAGTATTATGATTAGGAAGTGCTACAGGCTAAAACGTTTAAGCATTTACAGTAATATATCCACCTACTATCTCTCAGATAGTTACTTAATAAAATCAAGGATGGTTAAGAACTTGCAAGTTTCTCATTACTAAATTATGCAGTGTTATTTATTTTTAACTTAAGATTGAATTTGCAGCATTTGAGAAATATCACCGCCAAGTCAAAATCGCGCAATGGCACTTAGAGCAAAAAGGTGTAAATTAAAAAATACACAATTTGCAGAGATACTCTCACCATCCCTTGAAATTCATGCGGCCGGTGAGGCAGAGAATGACGGCGTAGTGCTGCTAGAACTCTGTACACTGTGATTGCCCTTCTAGGTAGAGGCCAGCGCTGCCTTTGCACATCCACATCAGTCTCCGACCTTGTTACAATAAATATATTAACGCCCATGGATAGAGAGGGAAATAAATATATATCTATTGTAAAGAAAGGAAATATCACCTATCCATCCAAATAAATTTAGCAAACCATAGTCTGGTTCTGTTAAGGAGCCATGTTACTGCACAGACTAATTTCTAAGGAAAAGAAAGATGGCCGTGTGACTCACATCTCATGGTTGACTTGGGCATCCCTAACTTGATCATTGGCGTTGCCAAATAAAGCTACCTTCCCCGGTCCTCACGGCCACGTAGGTTTGCCACTGGCCTCTGCCATGGCGTGTCCCCACCTTCCGCGCCACGCCTTCTCAAGTAATCCCAAGAAGATAACAATAACAGACTGTGCCAGTATTATACACTTAATATTAATATTATTCGACAAACCTTGGAACTTGCACACGAATCATGTAAAATGCAAAACTACTAATACCAGCTTAATAAAATGACTTCGTTGTATCATAGATGGCAAACCATGATCATGCTTGGTCACTTCAGATGGTACAATGAAACAGGAATATTTTATAAAATGAAAAGGCAATCTCTTCAATTCTTAAAATAGCAGCATTTCAGTGGCAAATGGAAGTGGCGGGCGAGAGATAGGAGTGGTGAGATGTGGTGGCTGAGGCGAGACTACCAACTGAGGCATTAGGAATAGAGAAAATACAAGCTTGTTTAGTTATTTGTGGAGCACTTCTTAGAAAATACCAAAATCTGAAAGTAACTAAATCACTGTATTTTACCAATTTTATCATCTTGGCAAATGGAAGTATAGCTATAGCTTTGTATCAAGAGTGACAGAAGAATTCAACAGAAGTACATTAACTGAGACCAAGAAAGTAACTAAATCACTGTATTTTACCAATTCTTTTGTCTAGGAAGTGCAAACTTTAAATGTCACTTGACCAAGAAACGGAAGTTCAAAAACCAGTAGAATGCCCGCACGTTGCCACGGGCCTTTGATTTGAGTTTTCGACTGCACCTATGAATATAATGCATATATGTCTATCGCTCCCTCTCCTTCTCTCTCCCACCCTCTCTATTCACCATCTACCTCCCGTAAGCACCGCATCATCCTGCGTGAAAACCAATCCATTAGAAGGGTCCAAGTGGTAAGGTTTGACTTAACTAATAAACCTAAAAATCTTATTGCAATTTGGTTAGGTAATTTTGGCATTATTCCTACACATTCACATTCATGGTTAAGTTGCAAAATCCAAATAAGAAACTGAAATTCCTAACCTTCTATATGTTACACGTCGTTTTTTTAACACCATAGATGAAAGAATAGATTGCTGTTGTTGCAGTAACAATACATGTAAAATGAGTCAAGAAAATATGAATCACTCCATGAATTTATGCAGCAATGCAAATACATCACTGTCATGGCAAGGATAATACCATGAATTTCTACAGTAATAGCCTAAAACTATGATCAGCTCCTTACAATTTATCCTAGCTAGCATTTTGACCACTACCTTAAAATGCAGCAGCATTGATAATGCCCACCACTTCACCAGGGGACTAATTCCCTAAAAAACAATGTGACCTCCATATAGATCATTTCGAACTGTAATGAATTCACCTAATTATAAATGAAAAAATACATCCTTATGTACAAAAATGGTCAATAAAAATCTGAACTTCCTATGGAACATTCAAAGATGGAAAAAAAATATCAGTGCTCGTGCATCAATGGTGTCAATGATGTGCACATTTGCCTGACACAGAAGCAGGATGTCTTGCAAGACATGAGCGCACCTTCATATCACTTCATACATAATTATATCAGAGCTACATCCAACCTGACTTTGGAAGTTCAATGCCCTGATTTGTAGAACAAACTATATATGTAGTCAACACATAACATAACCGCGACCTCATAAGGTTAAGTTTTTCATATAGTGATCTATGTAAGATATATATGAGAAACAACAAAGGCAGTGTAATATATCTTATAACCTTTGATTGAATAAGATCCCCACAAACACAAGCCATATATAAAGACCAAAATGACTGAACAGGAAAATAGAGCATACAAATATGAAACAATGTTGCAAGAGCCAAACATGAAAGCTTGCAGCAGCAGCCCAGTGGAGCAGACATACAAATTCAACGGATAAATTTTAAAGAAACATGGCAAACCTTTAAAACAAACTAAATTTATAGGATAACAGTTATTGAAATAAAGTAAAACACTATAAAACTGTGTCAGATAATTGGCCAGCCATTTGAATTAAGTTAGTAACTGATATTGTCCAATCAGCCGCAAAATTAATTGGAAATAACAATAAAGATTTGAAATTTTAATTGCATCACGCGGAGGTAGTGAGAACTGAGAATCATACCTAACTGATTTTTTTTCTCAAAGCACCTATGTATATCAGCACCTTCAAGGACCTGCAGGTCCGACCCCTCCACGTCTGCTCCCAGCTCTACCAGCGTACCGCCACCATCTCCCGCAGCATTTCCAGTGGCTTCCCTTCCAATCAGGGGCCTCCAGATGGGTGTCCAGCACAAGCAGTGCACACACGGCTGCTACACGGCCGTCCCCGCCACGACGTGCAACAACATCAACCTTGTTAGTAATTTTAGAAAGGGGTGCCGTGTTCTATTTTAGGCGTGGCCCTTCTTTAGGCTTGGACCTAATGTCAAATCTCTTTTTCTATGAGTTCATCAGGACACAAAGTTCTTTAGGTATTTTAAAAAGAACTATCATGCACACTGTGTTCTAATATTTCCCTAGCAGCTAGTATAAAGCATAATTCGTACCCAAAATGGGAAATAAGTTGTCTTTAATAGCATCCAAGTTGCATAAATATAACAACATTCACTATTAAACAATTTATCTTCAGACCCACATGGTCTCAAGGAAAAAAATTGGAAGGTAAATGGTATCTACGAATTGCAAGATCTGTAGATGCTCCAAGTTGCCTGCCTTGTTGTTATACTTTATGCACCTGACTTCTTCCCTGAATCTCCATTAGTGTAAGATGCAGGGGAAAAGATATTTTAGCTAGAATCAATAATGCGCAGCAAGTTGATTAAGAAAATCTACGCCTATCCGTTTTATACAGACCGCACATACACTATTGATGTATGATTACCCTACAAACAAACTGAGCCTGGCACCAAGATAACCAAACATGTCATTAAGTGAATGCTTAATATACAAACAGATTCTTCAGCAGACTTGTGTATTCCAAATTCGCAGGTTCTATGCCATGTACTTCGGAACTAAAGGAAGGAATGGACATGACTTATTACAAAATCCTCCTTGAGGTACCATGCAGCGCAAAGTAATGCAACCAAATATAACTCATCAGATGCTGGTCATGGTACCCTATTCTGCTAAACACTGGTACTCTGTAAATTAATCTTATCATTGTGAATTCAGGTTACAAGTTACATACCTGTCTTCCATCCAGGAAATACTGTAAAGATCACCTAAGCAGGTAATATACTCAGAAGGAGGCGATGGCTCCATTCCTGGGCAGTATGTACCCCTGGTGCTTTCTTCTGCATTAGATGCTATTGTGACATAAATATTGAGGTCTGCAAGCATCAAACCCTAAAAAATAGTGCCACTTTCACAAGCTTCCACATATATACAGGACAAGGTTACCACAAAAAAGTACCATTTTTGCGTAGGTGTTGGATGCATGTTTTTCTTGTAAGACATTGATAAAATCCGCAGCATAGAGATATGGCAGGTTGGGCATACCTGAAACTTGCAAAGGTCAATACACAAGATGAACAAAACAAATTAATACAACAAAACAGAGGATATAACTTCCACACGTGAAGGACTCCAGAACCCCCGTGATCTGAGTAGTAGATAAATATATATGGTCATTTGGTTTGCTCCCTCCAGTGACTGCAGTTTTATTGCCCAAGAGAACTGCATAGAAGTTCTTCGCAGTAACTATCTGAAAACTTTCCTGGTAGGACTGAGGAAACACAGGTACCTCGATGACATTCATGATGCTGTCGTGGTGGTGTTCATCTCGTCATGGATTTTTCTCTGCCGCCCTTGCTGGAAATCCATTGCCGGGTAGACAATTCTCACCCACTACAAGCCACACGGCGTCTCTTCTTCTCGCCCTCTCTCGTTCAGATCCACTCATTCGTCATTTAGGAAAACAGTAGACAAAATTGGATGAAAAATCAATGTATATACATGAATTCAACAGTAGCTACAATAGTCACGTACTTCATCTTCTTTTCTTTTCGAGTAGACAACCAATCAATCAAGTTGATGGTTCTCCTCGTCAACTCCTGGTCGTGAAGGAAGAGAGGAGCGCAACCCACAGTGACGAATCTTGACAAGGCTTGTTGAGGTTGAGGCGGTTGGGCCAGAGCACATCATCGTCCACCGGTAGGAATCAGGTCATCATTGTCGCCGGGCTGGAGTCGAGCTCTTCTCAAGGAGGCCGGAGAGGATCGCTCGGGTCTGCGCGTCCTGCCATATGGCCTGCAGACGAATCAATGGGAGAACAGAGGTGTTCAGCAGAGGAGAGATCTGGGAAGGAGAGGGAGGGATGGAGGGCGAGAGCGTACCAGCTGGCGACGTACACCCAGGCGAGGAAGGCCATGACAAGGGGCACCCTGCCGGTAGGGGCGGTGGTGAAGGAGAGGCCGACGTCGGAGGCGACGACGCGGGCGGAGTCATGCGATCGTCCCCGGCGTTGGATGCGAGGCGCACTCGGAGTGCCGAGGACTCGCCGGCGTCGGTCAGGGCGTGGGGCACAGAGGAGTCGTAGAGAAGAAGAGGACGGCGGCGCGAGGACTTCGGGAGGATCGCGAGGAGGGCAGGCGTTGGGAGGAGGGATCTGGCGGCGAAGGGATCTGGAAGCCTCCCCTCGAGGGCAGTCTCGCTCGTGCGTGCAAGTCCTGGTTTTTTTCATAGGTTTTTTCAGGATGAAAATAAACCAGAGGAGGTGGGACAAAATTTAACCGGTGAGCGGAGATTACCAACTGAGACATTAGAAGTAGAGATTTTTAGTGCGTCTGTTTCTCCTCTCCTTACTGAGAATTAATGTGTCCCTTTAAATTTCATCTCGTTACTCCTATAAGAGGTCACTCCTCTTCCCAACGAGATACAACTCCTCGCATTGTTCCAGAGTATTGCACCGCCTAGCTCTTTCCCATCTCGCTTCCTGGCGTGCACCGGAGAGTGAGACAGCGGGCCTCCGAAACTCCTCCCCTTGTGATCCGGTATAGAAGAGGCGATCAGGTTTTGGGGAGTGTCCTTGCATGACTGTTGGATTCTTGGTCATCGTGGCTGCGAACGGTGACATCGCCGCCGACGAGTTCCCCAATGACGATTTCTTCCCCGACATCAACAACCTCTTCAATGACATGACGGTCGGGACATGTGCACCTTCTGCTACTGCGACATATGCCATCTTATCCTCACTGTTAGGGCTAGCATTTGGTTTATCTCTACTCATAATGTCTGAGTTGGTTGAATAGTATCCACGATTTATTTTCGTCCTGCCATTTCAAGGACTTCAAGCTGGCGAAGAAGGCGTGGGTATTGGTAGAGCTCCGCGAAGCTGCCCGTCATCCTGCCAGCCGTCTTCACCATCGGTCCCCGGGTGACCACCCTAGAAGTCGGCGACGCCGCCAAGGCGACACGGTCACAACCAGTCTGTTCCCTAACCGAGCCACCATTTGGACCGGCCAACCACACCGGCGTCAGCGTGCAGGGGCAGCAGCGAGGTGGGCAGCCTGCGCGGTTGCTGTGGCGAGGCGACGTGTCATGATGTCCGGATGAAGTCATGTTTCTTTTGCACTTTCTATTTCCTGTTCGACTCAATAAAAGTGCAAAAAGTGAATGCAGTCATATTCAGTAATGGAGGTGTACGTTTGTACATGATATACACACGCAGGTGCGACCACTAACCCTAATAACTCCTGAGCTGACCTATCTAATCATGTACACGCGATAAAGACGCAGACGACTAGGCAGGTTGTTACAGAGAGAGCATTGGGAGAGATAGAATCACAAGATTGGATCATATCCCGTGTATGCATCTTTCTGACACATACACTGTTGTTGTGTATTATGTAGAGTACAACCGATTCCACTTCTCTCTCTTTACAGTCAACCACTCCATTCTTTTTCATTTGATTTTCATGTTTATATATCTTTTGAGTCAAAAGTACGATTATTTATATCTCTGTATATGTGGGTTCCTGGTGACGAGAGCTAATTAATAAGACCATTATTAAATATATTTCAAGAAAAAATGATTTATGAATTTTAAAACATGATGAGACTTAATAGAGCCACACAAAATTGTAGACATTTCCCTAGCATAATGTATCAAAATGTTACATAAGAATTTATTGCGTCTCAATGTCAGGGATCTTGGTAGCACTCGGTAAATTGGTTCAAAAATAATATTACGAGTTTGTATTTAACATGCATTCTTATGAAGTTATTGTAGCGTTTTTCAAGTTCTAGAGTGCATCACTTTGTCGCATAATTTTTTACACAAATATTCAAAACGTTTATAAAATAGACTCTCAGTTCAAAAAATAAAATAAATTCAAACCTGAAAATAATATGAAAAAAACATTGGTGGGTAGAACATGGCATAGACTATCTGGCACAAAGCTAGCTAGGAGAAAAGCTGCCAGCACTGATGGAGGAAGTGGAGACGCATATGCATGTAACCAAATTTCCAACTAAATCAATGGTTGGACCGTGCATGGTAGATATGCTTTTCTCATAGAATCACGTGGCGGTAGGTGGAGCTGAACATACGCTTCAACGAAGAAAACAATAGCGTAGGATCATGGTGCGTGATTATATGCAGACGCTATTAAATCTCAGGCCTTCCAAGAAAAATTCTTATCTGATTTGTTGGACGTGAAAATCACGGCCGAGCGATTCTCCCACGATCTAAAATTCACGGCCGATCGAGCGTTTTCCACAGTTGATGGCCTACGTGTGTGTTGTGCTGGAATGGTCACTACTGCCATGACAGCAAAACCCACAGCTAAAACATTGCCAGCGCCAGGTAAAGAACTTGATATTGTCGGCGGTGCATGCACGACAGCTGCGGCGAGAGCCTATGGCGCATGAGGTGGAGAGGGGAAGCTTGAGGACATCAAGGTTCACCCGGGGGCTGCCGCTCGCCTCGCCGACGAGGAACGGACTGTCAAATTTTGAGGCCGATTTTAGCAGACCGGACCATCCATTTCATCTAGCGGGCCAGGACCGAGGTGTAAGATTGAATAAGCCACAAGCGGGTACGTCCAGCCCTGCCCACCGTCGAGGCGAAGCTCCTACTCCACGTGAAGCTGATCGGGCCGCAGCACTCGTCCAACAGGAGCCACGTGCATGACATGGTGAAGGGCTAAAGGCAATGATCGAGGGTGAGACCTGGATGCTGGTGGCACAGCTGACCATGGAAGAGATCTTCACCGGCACCAAAAAGTTCAAGTAGGAGGAGTTCAACAACATGCAGAAGCAGCTGGACCAATCCGTCCTCTTCGTCTACAGTACCACCAACAAGCAGCTGGTGGACATGCCAGGGCACCAATACTTCTCCTACCTTGGCCAGAAGACATGATAGGAGGCAGCGGGCAGGGCCAAGGTGGATGTGGTCTAGGCGAGGATGAAGGGTGAGGTGGGCACCAAGGAGCGGGATGGCCTCACGCGCCAGCATGCCGCCAAGGTGGACGCCAAGAACAAGGTGCTCTTTGTGCGGCAGTAGGGAGAGGCGCTCAAGGAGGAGGCCAAGCTCAAGGGCGATCAGTTCAGCAAGGCCACCGTACACTGCGATACACAGGTTGGTTATGCAATAAGCATGCTTAAAAATATAGTACCAAGGACAAGATAAATTCATACTTATATATATATATATATATATATATATATATATATATATGTGTGTGTGTGTGTGTGTGTGTGTGTGTGTGTGTGTGTGTGTGAGAGAGAGAGAGAGAGAGAGAGAGAATATAAAATAACCACTCTCTTGACATCTGCATTTCATATTTTCTAGGTTCAAGAACCAAAAACGCTCTTCTATAGACAGCAGAAGGCGGCGGATACAACACTGTATAAGGAGATGAAGGCGGTGGCGAGGTGACGCGGCAGAGTAGAAAGACATGCATGTCTCGATATGGGAGGAAAGGGAAGATGATAAGGTGAGGGTTAGCATTGTAGCAAGCCAAACGTGAAGCCGGGTGAAGAGATCATTAGTAGAAAACGGAGCTTTAATACCGGTTCATAAGGGCCTTTAGTGCCGGTTCTGCAACCGGCACTAAAGAGTGGAGACTAAAGGCCCCCCCTTTAGTACCGGTTCGGCAGGAACCGCCACTAAAGGCCCACCACGTGGCGTGAGCTCGCGCTGTGGTATGAGGGACCTTTAGTACCGGTTGGTGGTACCAACCGGTACTAAAGGGTTTTTTTTTCTAAATTATTTTTTGAAAATTTTGGAATTTTTTTTTGATTTTTTTCCTATTTTCAATTTTCTGAAGTATTTGATGATTTAGTCTCTAATCGCCCCTCTTAACTACTCAAGTGTGGATCACTCATTTCAAATCATCTAACTTCCCGACCGGTCACCCATCCTCTCACTCCCCCAGCCTGAGCACGCTTAACTTCGGAGTTCTATTCCCCCTACTTTCCAAGTCTGCACTTGTTGTTTTCCTAACAAATGTAAGCTGTAAATCCTATTAACACTCAGCAGTTTAGCTTGAGCATTAGGTCACACATTTCACCGTTTGAGTTTGAAACTATTATTCTAAAAACAGTAATTATTTAGTAACACTAATATTTCTTGACTAAGTTTGACCATAGTTTGACCAGATTTGACCAAAATTCAAAAAATTGAAATAATTATTTAGTAACACTAATATTCTTGAATAAGTATGTAGCAACATTAATACTTCTTGAATAAGTAGTTTGACCATAGTTTGACCAAATTTAACCAAAATTAAAACAAAAACTTAAATTTGAGCATATCTTTTTCTCCTTTTGGAATTTGAGGATTCTAAAAAATTGCAAACAGGCCATAGACAGTCAAAATCGGATGCGTATTTTCGTGCTGAATTTTTTGATATATTATACGTTTTTTTCCGACATCGTATGCAAAAGTTATAGCCGTTTTACATTGTCCCTACACTTTTTGCAAAACATGTCCAAATTTAAGTTTTTTAATTTTCCTAACTAGTAGATGTAGTAATATAACTACATCTCGAAGAATTTTATTTTTTGAATTTTTTATCATTTTCTTTCGTATTTTTCAAAACTGAAATGGCGATACAAGGGGGGGTAGAGTTTGAAAATTGCCCTTTAGTACCTGTTTGTGCCACGAACCGGTACTATAGGTCAAACCCCTTTAGTACCGGTTCGTGGCACGAACCGGTACTAAAGGTTAGCCCTTTAGTACCGGTTTGTGCCACGAACCGGTACTAAAGGTGATCGCGGGGCCCCGGCCTGACGCCAGCCTGCCACCACCCCTTTAGTACCAGTTCGTGGCACGAACCGGTACTAAAGGTTCAAAACGAACCGGCATTAATGCATAGCCGTTCGAACCGGCAATAATGATACCATTAGTACCGGGCCAAAATCGAACCGGGAATAATGTATCTCACATTAGGTCCTTTTTCTACTAGTGGATGACCTTGCGGAGGGGAATGAGCTCGGTCCATGGCATCTGTGGGAGAAGAGGAAGGTCGATCCATGGCTTGGCGAAAGGGGCGATGAGCGAGGAAGAAGTAGAAGGCCCCCTATCATATCTCGACACGCGAGCAAGTCCGTCGAGGTAGAAGGATCCCGCCATTTGACGATGGTGTTGGCGACCTTGGTATGATGTTGTTCACCGTTTGTGGGCGGATCTGTCTACCACCTGGTCTCTCGATCTGCCCCTTCACTTTTTTGATGAGAAGAGGGGAGGGGGTGAGAGGGGGAGGGGCGGTGGGAGACGAGGTCGCCAGTTCTGCTGGCAGAGAGGGGAGTGGGTGACGCCGGTGAAGTCTATGGATCTGGAGAGGGAGGGGAGAGATTGAGGGGAATGAGATAGTGAGTGGTGAGGAGAGGGAGTGGTTAGAGTGCGGTCATGCGGGAGAGGAGAGTAAGTCGTATAGGAGGGGTAAAATGGGAATATCATAAAATAAAGCATTATTTATACCTATTCACTATATATTCAGAATATCATATAAATATTTACTCAAAAAATAAAATAACAATAAAAGGAATATCCTATGAATTAAAACAATTTTGATAGAAGAAGCCAAATATACTTGATTTATGTTGGACTTCTCGCATGTGTTTATGTTGTGTCTTAGTATTTCTCTATGTTTATCTAAACAAATAAATTAAAAGGATCCAAGAAATTACAGATGACCGACTAACATTATATAAAGGGAAAATCCTTTGTTTGCTCATGGAAAATGTAACATATCTCGTATGGGCAATATAATACATACCCGTAAATAGTAGATATTCACGAGAATAACCATCAAAAAGTGATTTAGAGGTGAGCCTACAATTTATTAAAATTGGGATGCCACACAATCTACTAGAAACTGCTCAGTTCTAGCATATGTCCAATGAATATATAGTTTACGTAGCTTGATCTTAAAAAAGTTATTCTAATATTTGTTTATATTAAAATACCTTCATAGGCCATAAAAACTGATAGATTTGTTGTTGCTTCAGAAATGCCAACTAGCAAACACCCTGATGTAGCGATGATGGATGGGACTGAATATTCAACGAGTATTATACAGCCAGAAGAGGTGCATGCAACTAATTGGTCTTCTTTGTATGTTTGTTACACAGGATATAATGCTGAAAAGGTATATTTCTATATATGTTTAATTTTGCAGAATATGAGAGAGATGGAGATGGACTCTATTGGCATTCAAAAAGAATCCATTCAGATGGTTCCCGTGGCGACGTCATTGGAAGGGGACAAAAATTCATCAAGTTTTATACAACAAAAAGTTGTGCATGTGATGATATCCGACAACAACGATGCACTTGAAATAAAGCTACCCAACTGGGATTATGTCAATGTTTATTTTCGACTGGTATTCTAATAATCATGTTCAACGATGTTCACATAAGAAAATATATCAAAAGCCCGTGGCAACGCACGAGCATTCTGCTAGTTGCTAGTAGCAATTGATATGGATATGATGCATTTAGCTTATGATTTTGATTGCATGACTAGTCTCAACGAATTGTTGCTAGTTTCTAGTTTCACCACTATATTGCTATTCATGTTTTATCCACTATTTTTCTGGATTAAACTAAACAGGAAAATGCCTAATTATTCAACATTTAATGTATGATGAACTGAAAAAGGAGACAAGAGTGTTAGAATTGATGGACACCCAATACAACTATTGCGAAAAATTACCGCAAAAGTGGTAGTTTTAACCAACACTTGGCCCAAAAGTGACAGTTTTTGCCTATTTTCTCAGCTGAGACTAAGAACATGCCCGAGGATGCAACGAGGGAGCAGAGCTCGGCTGCCATGATCAGAGCAAGCTGCTGCTTGCTCAGAGTAAGTTTACATTGTGTCTGTTATATATGTGATTTATGCAGCCACTGTATTTGTTTCGGTTTGGTCAATATCGTTGTCTTCTGGGCTAGATCAGAGACTTGAATGTATCTTATTTTCTTTACTTTAAGGTTTCATGGCAGTCTTGTGTGCTGGGGAATATATGGACACAACCCTGTGTTCAGACTATCCCAAAGGCTCGAAAGAACCTGACTAGTGTGCTAATTGGTTGTAGCACACAATATTGTATGTACAAAATTTGATATTGGTAAGACGTTGTGCAGATTATTTTGGCTTGAAGTTTCCCTAGCAGTCTCCCAAAAATAATGGCTTCCAAGCAACCAAGTTCTCCATATGCATATTTCTGACTTTTACCATGTTATATTGCCGCCTCTCCAAAAATACCAACTCATGCCCCAATATTTTTTTGAAGTGATTGTAACCAATTTTCCGCTTCATTGAAGAAATGGGGAATCAAATTGGGCAGGGCCGGGCTGGTAAAATTATGGGCCCTGTGCTAAAATCTAAATGGGGACCGCCTCTCAGAAAAATAGAACAATAATAAACTATAAGCCATAATCTCTTGTTCATCTATAAATCTTGTCTAATAATGAGTTAAATCCAACTCGCTCCGTCCCATAATGTAAGTTGTAGTGTCAAAAACCGTTTTACATTATGGGACAGAGGGAATACATTCTTTGTTTTCTTACGCTTTTGGAAACAGAAATATTTTCTAGACTGGTTTATCGCACGGACCACATGGTGAAGAAATCACATGTCGTTGGTTCATTAGTGGGAGTCATCGGCCAGGGATGACGAGGAACCCCGGGGTAAGAAGCCATTGCCGTGGCCAGATTCCCCGTGAACCTCGCCCGTCCCTTTATATGGATACAACGGGACCAGGTCTGTTGCCGCTTGTTCACTAGTAGAGGCAGCGGCCAGGAGGTATTCCTGTCGTAGAGCAAACACTGTAGACTCGGGGGCGGAGAAGCGCGCCTCGAGATTGAGTTCGACGTGACCATGATGTTGATCTGCGCGGTTTGATCCACCAGCACCTTTAGAATGACGCCGGAGCTCGCCATCGCCTCCACGTTCATCCGTTCAAGCTAATTCTTGAGCTCAAGGTCCATGGTGGAGAAGAGAAGTTGGTGCAATTGCTTGGTTCGACGGTTATACAAATTGGAGGTGGAAAGGATGGGTGGACGGGTGGATAAGTCCAAGCTTTATCTTCCGTCTGCAAGTACCGTAGGAGGAACGCCAACCGGCCAACTCGACGACGGAAAGATGAGTCGGTGCTTCACGTTGTCCTGATCCTCGCCAAACTCGTCGATCTGCTGCCTGAGACTGCTCATGTCCTTGCTAACCGCCTTCACATCAATGATTTCTGGCATCAATTTTTTTCTAGAATCCCTGCCAATGATTTCTGATGCTCCTCCATATGATCCAACACAAAAATAATTTTAGCAGACGGTTTGGCCGGCTTAGAAAGCGCCATCGCATGTTTTGCAGTGGAATTTTATGAGTCCGATCTCGAGGATTTGAGCACGAACGAGGCGGTCAAAGGCACAGATTATTGATGTGTCATGGTTGTTAGAATAATCTTATTAGTATTCAGGTTACGTGATGTTAGTCCAAGCAATTCTCGCCATGGTGTATGGTGAAATCTACCGGGTGGTGTATTCCACATGTTACTAGCGAGGCTGGGTAGTCTGAGGCATATTTGAGGTGTTCCGTAAATTCGTCAAGTTGAAATATATGCACTATTGCTCGTGTTTGTAACACAGTGAGAGAAAAAGTAAATAGAAATTAAGAGCAAATTTAAGGGTACGAGACGTATCCTTGGGTATCAGTTTTTTGTGCTAATGTTTGTCATCTAGTTTGATGTGAAAGATCCTGCGAGCGAAGTCCCAACAATGACTTGGATCATAGATTGATAAATCAGCAACTTACATGAGGGATTTCTGCTGGGGAAAAGAGTACAGTTGTACATGCTAGGATGAAAGTAGAATCTGGAAGATGTTTAGAGAAACCGAGAGAGAATTCGGGGAGCAATTCACAACTTACCTCCATGCACACGGCATGTGCCTCTACTTATACCAAGCGCCTACCATCACTCACAGGCAGTTCAAGGGACCCACCAAGTCAGCTCACAGAGCCAACTACTTGTTGCTTACTCTGAATCTTTGCCTGACAGACGAGTTGGTTTTGCTCCATTTCTTGGTTCAATTGGGCTAGCAACTCTATGTCCACCGTCATAGGTGAAGTTGTGACACTGGAGGCATGTATTACTGAACCTGTCGAGAGCCTAACAGTTGGAACAACTAGGCAGTTCAGTGACACGGTTTGCTAATGTCACGATGTCTCCAATTCCTACATGTCCATACATCACCCTGGTTCCTTTATTATGGTCTCTATCTATGTGGTTGCCACTATCTTATGTACTAATGTACACACCGCCAATAAGAGAATCACTAGTTTGAAGTGTGGATGCATGAGCAATAAGCTTTGGTGACGATGGAGTGGTGTATTTAAAGGGAGAGACGGAGGGAGAACATTACTCGCGATGGAGTGGTGTATTTAAAGGGAGAGACAGAGGGAGAATATTGCTCGCAAAAGTGTAGGAGTTTGTGGAGTATTCGTTCTATATCCATGAGGTGGACGCACCGGGCTTGATTTGAGTGAAAGAATAGAAATAAGGAGAATCAGGAAATGAGCATTCAAGTCCATCATCTGTTGGAACATGCCGCTATTTCATATGAGTACTTGTAATCCAAGACCCTGGCACAGGTTACCGCATGACCGAATAATTCGCCATTTTGGAAGGGGTTAATAAGGACGAAAGTAGCCTTCTTCAATAGTACCAAACTTCAGGCTCAAGTTGTGCCTATGTCATTAACCCCTTCAATTGCCTTCTTGAATACTATTTTGCGCTCAAAAAATTTGGCACAGATTACCGCACGACCGAATAATCCAAGACTATGTATATGACGTTGAAGGCTATGTGTATCGTACACCATAGGAGCTTGAGCCTAAAATTATGTATCATACGCCACTCGCCAAGCTCCTATGGCGTATGATACACGTAGCTTTCAAGGATCCAATGATGCAGAGGATGTAGCAAGGATGCAATGATGCAGAGGATGTAGCAAGGGAGGAACCTCTCACGACCCGAATCCTAGAGCTCTAGCACCAGCAAACTCCTTATCACCCCGTATCTCTCGCCGCCGCCGGAGGCCGGCGCAGGGAAAATCCCGCGCAGTGGTAGGCGGCGGCGAGGTGTCTCCTCGCGCTCTGCCTTGGTTAGTAGGGTGGCGTCTCTCCCTGGTGACGGGTTATTTCCTTGGCAGATTCACTACGGCGGCAAGTTTTCTCGGAGCAGGCCCCTGCAGATTCTGACATCGTGGATCCTCCTAACGCTGGGTCTTCCTGTGTGTGCTCTTAATCGCGGTTGCTCTGCCTGAGACGGATCGGGTGTAATCTGCCCTCGTGGTTGCAGGACGCTAAATCTTGCCGGGTTTTGTCTGTGGGTTGTCGGATCCCTATTGTTGTCGCTGGTGTCATAGGTGGTTGTGGTTGTCTAATGTTACGTCTACTCTTTGTGTTGGCGCTAGTTTATTGGCTATGATTGGGTTGCGCGTTCGAGGTTGGGTGCCGGGGTGGCGGCTCCGGGACGGCTTGTGGCGACACACTAGTCATTGGAGCTCTAGGTGGTCGGCCTTCTCCATCGGCTGTGTGGTAGCGGTGGGGAGGCTGCGTTATTTGAGACGGGAGACAGCTGACTTCACGGCGCATGCTGCTATGCCTGGTCGAAGGCGGTGGTGGCCTCCGTCTGACCCGACCGACGATGGTTGCACCAGTCCCTCTTGATCTGGCAGGGCGCGCCTTATCGTGCCGATGCGTTGTGTGTGGCACGTTGGCGATGGGCACAAGGTGTGCGACGGCGGTGGATTGGCATGAGTGTGGCACATGGATTCCTAACTCATGTACGATGGCAGACACAAAACATGCTGCGGTGGTTGGATGACCTCGGTATCACTCATGTTGGTGGACCGCGGGTGATTAGGCCTTGATGACGTTTCATCGCTTGTTTAGCATACCTGAATGCTTGGCGTCTTGTCCCATACCGCTACCAGCGTTGGGCTCCAGATGGCCCCATGTGGGTTCTTGATGGCACCGATGTTTGTGTGTGCATTCCACATCCAATCACTGTCGAAGTCATGGAGCTGCTCGATGGCCTCTTGAGTGGGTACTTGACGGCATCGATGACCTTATTGATGTTGCCGGGCATGCTTCATTGTACTCCTCATATACGTGGTATGTCTAGTTGAATGATTTCTACATCAGGATTGTGAGCGTGAACGGTGGTCGAGGCATGAGTTCTAGCTTGCAGCAGTGCCTTCAACATTGAAAGAGGGGTGGCGGCAATGGTGGTGTTCCACATCATTCGCTTGTTGGAGGCATTGTTTGGATTTTTTCGGACTTCCTCTTCCGGGTGAAAATCGAAGATTTACCCTTTATGGATTGATCTAGCGACGGCGGCGATCATGAATCGTATCACTTCCTGGAGGCGCAGTTGTTGAAGCACTTTTCCCATAGTCAGGGCTCTGTCATTGATGATGGTTCATGTTGATGGGTGTTGTTACATGCTTGCATTTTCTTCGACCCGACCTTTGAAGGTCGCTTTTTTCGTTTCTTTGTGCGTGTGCGTTTCTATAGGCTATGTGCATCTTCGTTGTGCAGAGGACAGTTGTGTATTCATGATTCTTGGGTTGAGATCCTCTGCAGTACCGTATGTTGCTGTAGTGTCGATTACATGTGGGGATAGGTCCCACATGGCAGTGACTGTACATCACCGTACAGTACTGCAGAGGATCCTAACCCATGATTCTTGTATTCTCTTAATGCGACATTATGAATCAATAAAAAATGTCCTTTGTAGAAGAAAAAGCAAGGGAGGAGAGCTATGCCAAGAGCTGAGATCGCACATATGCCCGCCGATGTAGTCAGGGGGGAGAGCTAGGGTGACAGATCGGAGCCGGTGAGCCATGATCTAGGCTAGGACAGTTACATAAATGTTTCTGTACTTCCAGATTTTGGACATGACGCTCAGCAAAACATCATCTATATGCGCTCATCGGTCATCAAATACAATTTTGTTTATGCAAATATTGTGTTTTGTAAGACTTTGTGGAGATCATTTTGACATAAAGGCTTCCCTAGCAACCAAAAAATTCGGTACCCGGGTAAATGTTGCTGACATGTGGGGGCAGACATGCAGTGCTGACTAGTATAGTGCCCCATCTAATTAGCGTTGCATTTCCGGAGCTCCGGCCAATTCTCTTATTCCAATGCTCATCATTGTTGCATGTTATAAACTAACTTGCGTTGTTATATGAGAGGACATCAGGTGAGGAGGTGCATAGCTGATTTCGTGGGTATATGAGTTCAGCAACACCTGCATTGCGTACCTAGCAGCTGGATTTATCTGCTGGTATATATTAGCTTGGCCAACCTTTATGACAGGAGGAAGAGTTCAAGTCTTTGGTGTATGAGACTTGATAGGCCGCACAAGAATGATATATGATACTCGAGATTATGATTCCAGAAGATGCGCTGGGCGACCATGACATTCTCTCCCCGCTTTCGGCCTTTTGAACTCTAATTTGTTTGCCCGCATCCACCTTTCGGTCATATGGGACAACTTGGTTTGGCATACTAGTGACTTGATTCAGCCTGAGTTGACTGTGGAGCTTAGCAGTCCCACTTCCGTTTCATCTGTAGGAGCACGAGCCATGCAACTTGTGGAGATATTCTCTGAGAAGGTGTTTGCAAATGTCCTGATGTCTCCACCACCCGCAATATGTCCATACATAACTCTCGGTTCATTATCATGGTATTCTCTCAATTTTTGTGGTTGACAGTTGACACATACCTTATGGGCTTATATATATCCTCAGTGAGAGAATAACTAGTTAGAACTGTGGATGGAGGATATGGAGTGCTTTATATAAAGGGCGCAATGGACGGAGAAAACTCAAGTGTGAGAGTTTGGTGGAGTCTTCATTCCTTCTCCATGGGATTAATACTCATGCCCTTCTGTAGCATACATGTGTGGACCTTTATACGCTGGTAACTTGGTAGGAGCCCAGACTTTGGAGGGACGTTGCAGATCAAATTATCAGTAAAGAAAAAAGAGTGGCGTTTGGGCACCTGTGAGCATATTCTCCTGGTTTTTAAAGTGTGTTTCAAACATATTTTGAAATGTTATAAAATACTAAAAACTTGTTTCACATGTACATGTCAACATTCTACGTGCTCACAACGTCATTTCACAAAAAACCGACAAGTTTATGTCATGTGTGAGAAAGACATATTTCAGTATTAAAAAGGGAATTTCATGAGATATATTTTCGTCATTTTTACACAGCCAAAAAGTATGTTGGTTTTCCGCGAAACTAGTCATGCGCATATAGAATATCAAGATGTACGCGCCAATTTTTTGTTTGGTAACTTTTTTTGTTGAGCAAGCGAGTGCTTAATGCATGCACAAAGCACAAAGCCACAAACTGGGATGGGCCGGGCCGGCCCGAACACGAAGGCTTCTTCGGTCGAGAAAGAAAACAGGGCATCGCCCCAAAGAATTAAAGAAAACAGGGCATCCTTTGTTGGAATTACCCACGATAAAGAGACTTGTCCGCCTCGGACTGGTGCAATCACCAAATGGATTATGACTCGTATTGTTATGTTTTACTGCTATATACATGTGTGTAATTTACGCCTGTAAAGTTAACCCAGATCTAAGAAAAGAAAAGGTTTAGGTGCGACACGCACCTAGTGCTATCCATCGGCCCCTTGTGTGTTGTCGACGTGCATGTGCTAGTTTTCTACGGGCGTTGCTAAGAATCCATCCAGCAGCCAACTAGCTAGCATGGCACGTAGGATCTCCAGGAATATATACGTGTGTGTATCTCTCGGCGAAAGCACAGGCCGACGAATCGCGTCGTATACGTACACTGAAAGTACATGGTGTACGGGGACTGTGCCAACATCGAGGAGCTCTGGCGCCGCCGATTCCTTTGACGGTCTCTTCGCCCCGCAACGCATCCGATGGGGAAACACGGTGTGGCGGATGGGATGTGCGTCGACTGGGCTGCCCTGTTCGGGGACGGAAGCCCAGAGCCACCGGAGACCGATCTCTCGCCGCGGTGACCAGCCGCTCTCTCCCCTAGGCACGCACGCTCCGCCGATTCCATCTCCGCCTCTTTGCCGGCGCATCCGATGAGTAAACGCGGCAGCCGGTCACGTCTGGACACTAGTGCAGAACCGGGCTATAGCACCGGTTCCTAAAGAGCTTTAGTGCTGGTTCTGCAACCGGGTCTAACGGGTGGGGACTAAAGGTCCTCCCTTGGTTCTGATTCAGCACGAACCATCACTAAAAGGTCACCACGTGGCACGAGCCCGTGCCGGGGGCTGGGAGACATTTAATACCGGTTGGTAACATCAACCGATACTAAAGGTTTAGGGGGTTTGGGGTTTATGATTTCTTTTTTCCTTTAATTTTGTGTTTTCCATTTAATTCATTTTCATTTGCTGGTATTTTACGATACTACATATTATACACATTCTGCATATATATAAATATAATTTCCCGTAGACCCGATCATATATATATCATATCGAATGTCTCGCACAAAATATTCACACATACACATGTATATATACAATAATTGGTATATACAATTTCTCCTACACACATGGAGGCATTACTGCGGTAGTGGGTAATGGAATTCTCCTTTGGGATTTATGATCTGATCGAACAAAAATCCCGATATTTCTTCTTGAATTGCTCGTACGCGATCCGTTCGTAGGAGCTCACCCCGCACCTTATTGAACTTTAAAGAAGGAGATCAATATGCATGTATTAGTTGTGTGGTATATATATTAGATATTGATAATGATGTAAACATTATGAATAGTGTTCTGGCAAACGTACCCGTAGCTATCTATCAGTTTTGCTCCTTTCGGACGCAATCATGTGAATGTTCTCGTAAATGTAGTATGCACATAGATCATTTCCCTGCTCCTGGTGCATGGTCTTTATCGGAATAGAATTCAATCAGATAATAATTAATCAAGCATGATAATTAATAGTATTGAACTAGAATTAAAGAGATTGTAGCTAGCTAGTCTATATCTATCTGTCTATCTATCTATCTATCTATACCTCTATATACCTATAGTAATTACAGACTCCCAAGAAATTTCCATGTTAATTAGAATTTACTAGCCGTTAATTTGGTGGGGCCGAATTATAACGGTGTAGATCTTCCTAATTTTTTCCTTCTAATGTTCAACCTATTCTTCACGTGAAATCTGCAACCGTGGTAACAGTCCTAGACATATACGATCTGTTGTCCTTCAATTGAGTTCCTCTCCAACGTCAAGAAATTGTATTAACACATCTCCATCTGCATCTGCATCTTCCCCTCATGGCCTGTAAGCTGAGGCGTCCTCTTCCCTCTCTCTCTTCCTCCTCCTCGAGTCATCCATGAGCCGTCGTAGATCCCTCCTGCAGTACCATCACCGTGACATCTCTGTTTCCTCTTGGATATCCGATTTGTCTTCTTCTCCACGTCCTCCTCGATCCGGCGAGGACGACAGTCCAATCCTTCAGCCTTCCTCTGATAGGTTCGTCTAATGATGGAGGTCTGGAGGCTGGGGTGAGGTAGAGAATTTGCAACCACGGCGTTGGGATAGCGGCAGGGACGTGCGACTGATTGGGTCAACCAGAGCAATCTGCCGCAAAGACAGCCGAAAGTGGAGAGGATATGCGAGGAATACAGCTGCAGGTCGATACTTCAATCTCTCCGCTGTCGAAAGCGTAGTCCCAAGACTCCTAAATCTCCAGTTAGATAAACAGTTTTTTTCCTGTTAGACCGTTGAAGACGTAGTCCCAAGACAATGGCAAAACACATGCAGGACGTACACTGCGGCCAGTCAGCCAGAAAATAAACGTGCTCACACCTCACAGGCGCGCACACACAGAGGAAATCCCTCGATGGCCACAGGTACGAATTGTACATGGTGTTTTCTGTATTGCTTCACGGGTAGATTATCTAGCCTAGGCACATAGGTATATAGTCTTAGGACTAAATTTCCCCTTTGTAGTTGATACAATACACATGTTGATAGCCTTTTGCTTTAGCTTCTTCAAACTTTATAATGGTTCTTTGTGTCCCTCGGACTTTAAAAAGAGGTGTTGTTGATTATAACAAATAGATATAGTCTTTCATAAAAAAATTGGAATTGCCTTTTGGACTGGAAATATTTAGCTTAGATGATACTAATTGCATAATTAGTGTGATCATATATATTTTAAGTAAAGGCCTTTTTCTCCCCAGTCATCAGCACTCAAATTTTCCCATCAAGTTTTTGTGAAACACATAGCTAGGAGGAGAACCGAACAATAATGGACTCACTAACACGTACATGTTGCCTCATGTGAGACTTACATAAATGGGACTGGATGCCTCTTATTATACTGTTCAGAGGAGTCGTTGGTGTAATATCTTATATGTTTTGTTTCTCCAGAATATGAGAATTCTTTGACGCACAGAGAGGTATATGTGTCCGTCAAGAAACTCTTCTACCTTCTCATCTAATATGCATGTGTTGTCACCTTTTTTTTTCTAGCAAATTATATTTCCACACGTCAATCACATGTAAATGTGTACGTTCTGCCTAGCCATTACTAAACTAATAATTTTTATATTATCCATATCATGTGATTATTGAGAATAAATTCACTGGTAAAATCCTGTTTTATCGCAAGAATCATCTACATCGCACCGCAAAAAAAGATTTATAGCAATCTGTCGATAGAAGTTATTTCTATATTTTGCCTCGGGAGTAGTTCTTTGCTGGTGCAGGTTTTTTATATCTACTTATATTGTAACTTCTCGGATTTACAAAGCAAAGGCCAAATGTACTTTCACTCTAATGCTTTTTCCCTCTTTCTAATAAAAAACAACACAGATTTGGGTGCGAGTTGAAGAGAAAATTTTCTTTCTCGGACTTATTTTAGGTTTTCTGTTCACCTATATATGTCCTTAGGAAAAATAATTATATTAGTATCCACCCACTAAATTTCACTTCTTGCTATTTTATAGTCCAATGTTGTGTTATAATCCCTCCGTCCCAAATTTGTTCACGCTCAAATGGCGTCAATTAATATGGAAAGGACGGAGTACTTTTAAAAGTTGTCTGCATATCATGACATCATCATTCACTTTGATGCATCTGATATGTATAATATTTTTTTATTTGATAATACTTCCGCTTCATCTCTTGGACTAGAGAAATCACCAAGTGACTGCTACTGGTGGATTCGGCGACAATATAATACTAATAGTTTGTGTAAGTTTGTATTTCATACTAACTATTTGATAATTGTAGAAAATTGTTACAGTTGCTAGAGAAGCAAGACTGGATGTAAATCAATTAATCTGGATAAAAAACACAAAAAGTCATTGTGTCTGCGATTCAGTGTGTACAACTTTTCTGCGATTGCACTTGGATAATATAGGATTAGCATGCATGAAGAAACAATGTATTTCCAAACTTATGAGAATTGTAGTAACTCATGGTCTCATGTTTATTTATATGTTTGGTGGAATGGCAAGATTGTGAACATTATGCTGCTCCCCCAATATTTACGAAAGTAGTGTTTAGTTTTGTTTGTGTTTTTTTTGTTAACATTGAATGTTACATGTTCACACGTTTTTATTTTGGTTCCCATAACAGTACTGACCTATAATTTTCTTTTGACGCATAAACATTTTTTTCATGAGCTTTTGGCACATGTCAAAGAAAGTATGCATACCGTATTTGTTAATAAAAACATTAGCATCGTGCTTTTGAATACATTCAAACATTATCTAGGTGTACGGTTAGTTGAAGAACTCTTTTTGTTTTGATAGTGAAGTTTCAAGACCTTTATCAAAACTCATAATTGGTAATACATAACAAATTTTTTTGAAAGTTATTCTAAGAACTTATAATATAAATAACTAGCCCGTGCAACCGCACGGGTTGACGACTAGTACTACTTAATTTATTACCTTGGGTCGATACCAATGCATCTTTTGTTTCCATCGGCCTGGAACCATTTTGATGAACTTTTCCTAAGCCCCGCCTGCCGGCAAAGAAAATGAATAAAGGAGTTATTAATTAGTGGATATCAGGAAATGACGAACTAAAGAGGCCGACATATAGTTCGATAATGATTGAAATTACATGTTGACCATCTCCTTCACAATTTCGTACTCAGTAACTGGTTTAAGAAGTGAGTCCAGTACTTCAACTGTTGCTTCCTCAACTTGAATGATTAACAAGATCCAGTGGAAACTGCATGTGCACACATTTGCACGTATAAATTAAGCGGGTATGTGCATAACACTCATCAACTACCCTAAACCCTATACACTTATTAACGTCTAGCTAGTAAGAAAAAATAGAATTTGTAGTACAAGACAGTGTGACTCACCCGAAGTTGTAAGGAAGTAGTATCTCCCGATTGGTATTAGGCGCTTCAAGAACTCTAGCAAGTTTTTCTCTGTTTCTTGTCAATATAATTCCATTGACCATGTCTCTTGATAAACTGTATTTGTGTCAATGAACCCAATGCCATAGCGTCTAGCTTTTTTTATTTCATAGATCTTCATTCTGCATAACACCACAGAAAAAGAATATAGTAAGGATAATTACAGGTAATGATCAACAAGCACTACAGCTAGCTTGAGACTTAAATTACAGAAATAAATCACTTACAGACAATAGCAACTGATGATAGATTAGTCAAGTGCGTCTTGATTGAATAACTGAAACATTTATGTAAACTCGGCATACAGATCAGTTGCATGGTAGTAATGCTCTTCCTTGACTTTCACCATGAGGGACTCTCGATTGGTAGTCTTGGCAATTTTCATGTACGATTAATGCAATTCATACATTCTCGTTGAGAGCTTCTTGACCTCCTCAGGGTTGACCACAGGTTCACCGCGGACATATTTCTATTTTACTTTTGCCTCTGTAACCAATAGTGTGGGCTTGAGCTCTAGGAGTTGTTCCATAGTGACACCAGCCTATTCAGCCATCCTTCTATGAGCGTCGTTTATTACAGGCAGACCGGCACCGGTACTCACATGTGTTGATGGTACAATGAGCGGGAGGATCGATTGCACCACCTATTCTCCCAGCTGGGGAACAATTTTCCCTTTTTTTGGCTGCTTGGCTGGAGCTCGATCGAGCTCGACTCCTTCAGTTGTCGTTGATATGCCTTCCTGATTTGGCGCTCATAATCTGAGTCAACGGGCTTGGGAGCTGGTGCTCTAGCCATACGAATAAAGTGCTCAATGACATGCTCAGGCACTATCTCCTCTAGCGGCGGTGGCGGTTTCGGTCCAAAATAGGCGTCCAATTGTCTCCTGACTTCGGCTGCGTTTTCCTCATCGCTCATGTCGTAAGGCCTCTTTGGAAGAGGCACGAGGCTTGGATCCCTTGCCTCCTGTACTTGTACCGCCAACCGCCATAGCTGCGGCGGCTCTCTTTCGCTATAGCGGCGGCTCTCCTCCGCTACAACTTGGAGGAGGAGGAGTGGGCTCACACGGTGCCGGACTTGGAGGAGGAGCAGTGGCCTCACGCATTGGCAGACTTGGAGGAGCAGGAGTCTGCAGAGGCGGTGGCTGACTTGGAGGATCTGGAGTCGACTTCTGACGAGGTGGCGGACTTGGAGGAGGAGCCGGCTGACGCGGTGTCGGTGGACTTGGAAAGACGATGGAATCCTTTCTCCCTAGAAGGATACGATGTAATGCCTCTCCCAGTATGCGCTCGTCGTCAACTCCATAAATGTCAAGCTGTAACCCCCTATATTCTGCCACCACTTCATCAACCGTGACATGAGTATAGCCAGCTGGAATCAGATTGCAATGGAAGATTGCTTCAGGGGGGGGGGGTTGTATAAGCAACGCCATCTGCCACCTTGATGGATATGTTCTTCACTTTGAAGTGTAGCTCATAATTAGTGTTCTCAATGATTCATCCACAGGGTATGTATCCAGCAGTGCCTCATGGCCCGGTGCGGAACCCACGCTGCTTCTCGGCATGGATGGGACGGTGCTATCCAATGGTGGATCCGCTAGCTCCTGCAGCTGAGACCCCCTTTCCTGGCTGATTTCATTGATCGCCTGCTGCTGCCGCTGGAAAGTGAGTGCCAACTCCGCGTATGAAATTTCTAGGCCTTTAAGGCGTTCTGCTTCCTACTTTCCCTGCTCCTCCTCCAACTTCCTCTTCTTATCCACCTCCATCTTCCTTCTGGCACGACTTCTGTAGTCGGCGTTCCGGTCCAAGAACCCCTCAAACCACGGAACAACGCCTACGCCTCGTGTTCTTCCCGGGTGTTCAGGATTTCTCAGGGCACGCGTAAGATCGTCGTTTTCTCTGTTGGGAGTGAACACCCCCGTTCGAGCCTCTTCTATTGCAGCTAGTATTTTGTGCTCGACTCCTTTAAGTCTTGCCTTCTTCAAAACATTTCCTGTCCTTGGGTCCAACACCCCCGTGCGTATATAAACAAGTCTTGCATCTAGGGGGGGGGGCAGCTCAATGTAATTGGAGTAACCCCTGCAGCCTGCATCTCTTCGTCAGCCTTATCCCGCTTAGGCCGGGCCACCGTAGCCACCTGATCCCATCCTATGAAACTGCTCCTTTTTCGAGGCATTGACCGTGTTTATTCTCGACCGTTCCTTAGCTAGTTCCGATTCCTTGAATTTCATTAAAGTTGGCCAGTGATCTCTTTGCTTCTCTAGTGTTCCCGTGAATTCTGGAGTCTTCTTTCCTTCTTTCATGTATGTGGCCCATATAGTGTTCTTGTGGTTGTTGAATGCAACCGCCATCTTCCTAAGAGCAGCCTTCTTAACTTTTTCCACATCTTCAGCTGTGAAATGATCTGGTAGCGTGAAATGTGACATGAGAGCTTCCCAAAGCAGTTTTTTGGCTCTATCATCAACAAAAGTAAGATCTGGACTTGGCTTTGCTGGCCTTTTCCATTTTTGAATGGAGATCGGGAGTTGATCCTTCACAAGAACTCCGCACTGACGAACGAACTTGCTCGCATTCTTCTTAGGTTCGACCGGCTCACCATTATCTTTGATGGCATCGATGTTGTACTTTATGCCTTCCTTCAACTTTTTGGCCGGGACTCGCACTGTCCTGCTCCCTGTAGACGATTTGCTCGATCCGGAGGACTGAAAGTAGAAAGATTGATTCGTTAATATATATACGTTATCACCCAGGGTGCAGAATAAGTTATTCTTCACCCGAGGTAATCTTACGATCGCTTCCTAAATAAATTACGTTTGAAATTCAAATAGTTACATTCTTATTGATTGACTACGTCAAATTTGGCATAAGAAAATAAAAACGTAGGTCATAAGACAAGAAAATATGTAGTTTATGTATATTTTACACTATGTTTTTACGTTTGTAAATTTACATAACATAAAATATTTTTTACGGCGACTATATGTTTTCTTACGGTCTCTTTTTACATCAGAAATAAGAAAAAAATTACGGAAGGTAAAATTACGGTGGATTGATGGTAAAATAGAGGGGGTGAAGAATAACTATTCTCACCCAGGGTGATACATATATATATATATATATATATATATATATATATATATATATATATATATATATATATATATATATA
>NC_041386.1:696554151-696555615 GCF_002162155.2 Triticum dicoccoides | reverse complement strand
TATTTTATTATTTTGAATATGTTCATATACTATATCTAAGCTATTTCAAAGCAAGTTACATAAAAAAATTGCATATGAGCCCATAGTTTTTGTTATATTTGTGAAATACGTACATATTTGTATGTAAAAAAGAGCATACTCAAAAAATGGTACATACTACCTAAAAATTAGTATATATACTACTTAATTATTGTTATATACTACATACTACACATACATACTTTCGGTTTCGACAGATACTACATACAGCATACAAAACGCAGGTGATGGTAACTACCACTGCTTGTAGGAAACATTTGTCCTATATATATATATTTATATATATATATATATATAATCATTTAAAAACACGTGATGGTCACCAGATGCCTGCTTCTATAAACATGTACCTCGCTGGTATTTGCTATTTCAAGATCATCATCATAGTTCTGGACTTCATCAATTCGGTCGTCTTGATCGAATATCATATCACCCTCTCCGGTATTGTTCAGCTATTGGGAGCCATTATCTTCATCATTCTGATCATCTGGGCCGGCTCCGGGAGCGTATCAGGTCGAACATAGTGTCTTCACCTTCGTGTCTGCCGGTATTGTCCCCCATAGCTTTATTGATATGCATTTCCAATAATAGTATATTATATATGCATCTCGAAAGCTGAAACTGAATCATAATAGATAATTAATATGCATCATCAAATATAATCTCGAATACATCATCGTCTTGAATATTATCGAATAATAAATATTATAGAATACATCACTAGATAGCTAATATAGATCGAATACTATCGAATTATCTAGTTCACTCACGGTTCTGAGGCGCGGGCGATGGACACCCAAAGAGAAGGAACAATCACAAGATCATAGCTAGGGTGAGATCCTGAAGAACCTGCCAGGTATTGGAGAACCTAACGTCCATAGCAGCCATGTAGCAACGGACGTGCTCGTCATCCTCCCTGACACGGCTACATACCACCTCCGGCCGGGCCGCCTCCCTCCACACAGGAACGCCACCAAAGGAGCTCCGGGTGGATGACAGGACCCAGGGCCAGATTCCTCACCAAGCGATGCGCCCCTGAAGGTAGCACCTCCCAGTGCCATCCCGACGGAGCCAAGTCCCGGACATGGCTCCTCTGAAGCAGGACGTCGTCGCGAACGGGTTGACGGCGAGGATGCAGGTCGGGCATCGTTGACGTCGAGAACAAATACTAAAAAAACAATTTGACATTAATCTAAAAAAACAAAAAACAAGTAAAAATAAATGTATGTGTGTGTGTGCGCGTGTGTGTACATGTGTGTGTGTGTGCGGGCTGGGGCGCGTCCATGGCGCAAGCAGGGGGCTCACGGTGCGGCGCGGCCGGGGCGGCGACGGACGGCGGCGATCGACGAGTGCGGCGACGGGCCGGCGGGGTACGGAGCGGCGGCGAGATGTGGCGATAGATGACAGGGACGGCGACAGGGATGG
>NC_041386.1:696551950-696553341 GCF_002162155.2 Triticum dicoccoides | reverse complement strand
TATTTTATTATTTTGAATATGTTCATATACTATATCTAAGCTATTTCAAAGCAAGTTACATAAAAAAATTGCATATGAGCCCATAGTTTTTGTTATATTTGTGAAATACGTACATATTTGTATGTAAAAAAGAGCATACTCAAAAAATGGTACATACTACCTAAAAATTAGTATATATACTACTTAATTATTGTTATATACTACATACTACACATACATACTTTCGGTTTCGACAGATACTACATACAGCATACAAAACGCAGGTGATGGTAACTACCACTGCTTGTAGGAAACATTTGTCCTATATATATATTTATATATATATATATATATATATATATAATCATTTAAAAACACGTGATGGTCACCAGATGCCTGCTTCTATAAACATGTACCTCGCTGGTATTTGCTATTTCAAGATCATCATCATAGTTCTGGACTTCATCAATTCGGTCGTCTTGATCGAATATCATATCACCCTCTCCGGTATTGTTCAGCTATTGGGAGCCATTATCTTCATCATTCTGATCATCTGGGCCGGCTCCGGGAGCGTATCAGGTCGAACATAGTGTCTTCACCTTCGTGTCTGCCGGTATTGTCCCCCATAGCTTTATTGATATGCATTTCCAATAATAGTAGATTATATATGCATCTCGAAAGCTGAAACTGAATCATAATAGATAATTAATATGCATCATCAAATATAATCTCGAATACATCATCGTCTTGAATATTATCGAATAATAAATATTATAGAATACATCACTAGATAGCTAATATAGATCGAATACTATCGAATTATCTAGTTCACTCACGGTTCCTGAGGCGCGGGCGATGGACACCCAAAGAGAAGGAACAATCACAAGATCATAGCTAGGGTGAGATCCTGAAGAACCTGCCAGGTATTGGAGAACCTAACGTCCATAGCAGCCATGTAGCAACGGACGTGCTCGTCATCCTCCCTGACACGGCTACATACCACCTCCGGCCGGGCCGCCTCCCTCCACACAGGAACGCCACCAAAGGAGCTCCGGGTGGATGACAGGACCCAGGGCCAGATTCCTCACCAAGCGATGCGCCCCTGAAGGTAGCACCTCCCAGTGCCATCCCGACGGAGCCAAGTCCCGGACATGGCTCCTCTGAAGCAGGACGTCGTTGCGAACGGGTTGACGGCGAGGATGCAGGTCGGGCATCGTTGACGTCGAGAACAAATACTAAAAAAACAATTTGACATTAATCTAAAAAAACAAAAAACAAGTAAAAATAAATGTATGTGTGTGTGTGCGCGTGTGTGTACATGTGTGTGTGTGTGCGGGCGGGGGCGCGTCCATGGCGCAAGCAGGGGGCTCACGGTGCGGCGCGGCCGGGGCGGCGACGGACGGCGGCGATCG
>NC_041386.1:696545507-696551065 GCF_002162155.2 Triticum dicoccoides | reverse complement strand
GCGCGTGACGGGAGGCGGCGACGGGGACGGCGTTAGACTGGGGCGGCGACGGGGACGGCGTGGGACTGGGGCGGCGGCGACTTCGAAGTAGAGGAGAGGAAGTGGAGATGAAAACTACAAATTTTTGTAAGTGCTATATATATAGGAGGGGCCTTTAGTACCCGTTGAAGCCATGACCCGGTTTCATCAATACCATTTAGCATGCTTTCTTATCAGTTTGATTGACGTGTATTTATTGTAAAGTGGTTATGGCAGGAATCCGAGAATAATAACTGTGGATACTACATTTGCGAGTTCATCCGCCACACGACCTGTGAGCGGGGCTATTCTGACCAAAATTATGAAGTACGTGAACAATAATAGTCATTATTTTATTACCATAATTTGTGTTGAGTTTCATTCATATATATATGTATTGACCACCTTCTTCAAATTAGATGTTTCAGATGCGGGATGAACTCCTACCACAAGATCGCATACAAGCAATTCAAGAGGAATTGGTGGGATTCTTTCTTGACCACGTCATCGCTAAAGATGGAGAATACCATGTGGAACTTGAGTTTAGATGTTAGGGGATTGTAAGAGATCTTATTGTATATATGTAGCGAGTAGTGTCAGATAGATATACGAAAACTTATTGTTCGACCAATATCTCGGAGAAGGAGAGGCCGATCACTTCTCTCTATATATGTTCATGACGATCATCTGTACTTAATGGTTTCCTTCATTTTCTTACTAGCTAGCTAGCATGTCGAGTCCTCTCTATACGTATAGTACGTAGCGTCGACTAAGCACGGAGATAAGAGAGGACACTTCTCTCTATTAGCTAGCTAACACAATATATGAAACCCCTAAACTAACTCAACAAAACCCCCAAAACATCCAAGCCACCCCCCTTCAAAAAAAACAAAAACCCCAGCCCCTGAACTGCTAACGCGTGGATGCCTTTTGGTCCCGGTTGGTGCTACCAACCGGGACAAAAGGCTCTCCTGCCTAGGAAGCCGCAGCGGCCACGTGGAGCCCCATCTGTCCCGTTTCGTAGGCAAACCGGGACTAAAGGTATTGGGCTTTAGTACCGACACATTAGTCACGGTTGCAGAACCGAGATAAATGGGCCTTATGAACCGGGACAAATGCGCCTTTTCTACTAGTCTCGCTTATGTATTTAGCTAGTGCTATGAGGCCTGGTATCTCCTTTGCTATGAGTAAACTAAGCCGGCTTGTTTCAAAACCGGGAGATGTTCATTGGCATTCACTTGAGAGAATGATGCGCTATCATAAAGTACTGTGAGTAATGGACTTCACTATACTGGGTATCCAAGAGTACTTGAAGGTTATAGTGATGCAAATGGGATATATGATGCTGATGATCTTAAACCGACAAGTGCTTATGTGTTTACACTTGGTGGTACTTCCTGGAGGTCTTGCAAGCAGAACATCTTAACAAGGTCAACAATGGAAGAAGAACTCACAGCATTAGACATGGCAACAATTGAAGCAAAATGGCTTCGAGAACTTTTGATGGGCTTGTCGGTGGTTGAAAAACCAATACCAACTATTCTAATGAACTATGATAATCAAACTGTGATCGTCAATGTAAACAGTTCTAAGGACAATAAGAAGTCATCAAGACATGTGAGAAGGATACTGAAATCTTCCAGGTTCATTAGAAACTCCGGAGTTAGAGCATTGGACTATATAAAAACATCGAAGAATCTGGCAGATCCCCTCATAAAGGATTAATCATGAAATATGATAGACAATACATCGAAGGATATGGGATTGAGACCCACTATATAAGTTGTGCATGGTGGTAACCCATTCTCTGTGATCGGAGATCCCGTGAATTAGAATTGGCAAGACAAGCTTTTGGATAACTCAGAGGAGAATATTTATTTTATAAAGATCTACTCCAATGACGCAATTCTTTCCTAATTTGTATGGTAGGCCGATATTTATCCCAATGTGTTCTGAATGGCTTGAGTAGGAAAAGATGTTGTCCTACAGAGCATCAAGAAAGAACACACATATATAAGTTAGGTCGTTAAACGTCACAGTCTGTCAGATTTGGGTGCTCTCTAATAAACTCATCAAGAGGCCCCGGAGTATGACGTATATGCTCCTACCCGCGAGAAAGTTTTTCAGCGGTCTAGTATCGGTCAAGTATTTTACGTGAAACTTGTTTGCAAAAAACTTGCAGTTCAAGGCGCAGTCCACTATTCAAATTGTGAACGAGTGTAGCATGGAGTTCTAGATGGAAGTTCAACTTAACAGTATCCACCAAAATACCAGTATATAAACAATGTATTGGAACCATGTGCAAACGTGGTGTGCCTCTGGGATCTGGTGGGGATTGTTATATTTACTGGGATTTAAACCATCTATTATATCCAAAATAATTCTAGGAAAATCCCATAAGACCATGTGGCGCGTTCATGCATGACAAGAAAGAAGCTAAAAATTTTGCGCTAGTGAAAAATAAAATCTAATGGTGGTGAATGATGACATTAATCTGCTCATTGATGGTATTAATATTTTGGTTTGAGTTTCATTTCTTAATTAGTACATTGGTTTCTTCATACCATGCATGCTAGCATATTTTTCAATGCAAGAACTTGAAACGATTTGCCTACTAATGGAGATGAAACTGACCACTTAATAGGACTAGTAGACTGCCCGTGCGTTGCCATGGACTTTTTAAAATTTATGACGCTTGCATGTTAGAGAAATGAGGATAGAGATCCATTAGGTTCATCATACTGTTCATTTGGATATATTTGCCTCAAAATCAGAAAGGATGATATAATCACTTGAGCAGTTTGTCCATGTCAAAGATACAACTTTCGTAAGGAACTGTGTCAATGAATTCTCACAGAAAATATAGCATGCGATTACAAGGAATTTAATACTCCCTCCATCACAAAAGTAGTGCCTATTGTGTCCTCGCCGGTTCTAGCATGACCCCTACATCCTTGGTGGCAGCCGGGACGCCCACATGCACCTGCATCCACGCTTGGGTATGAAAAAATATAACAGAAAAATAATGTGGACCACATGTTCATGGAATTTTGCAATGTGAAAAATAATGTGGACCACATGTTCATGGAATTTTACAATGTGACATAGCTACAGACCGGTATGATTGGCAAAAATTCTAAAATTAATATTGTACCATAATGTCCAACTCAGGAATTTTAGAACATATCTTCTCATTTGGCCCTACACCAACATTTATCTTGACGGCAACAACCACTTGACTCCATCACTGGTGATCGATATGATCATGTCTCTTCCTGCATGCGAAAACACAAATATTAAATTCTATTGTCAAAGATATATTCCTAACATGCGAAGAAGAGGGAAAAGCAATATGGCAATTTAATGTGTCATTGACACTGCAAGTTGGCAGCATCCCACGTGATCGATGATCAATTTTAAATGTAATCTTTAACAACAATAATAAGTATAGTATAATTCATCATTTCTTTATTCTAGGCATTTTTATACCCTGAATAAGATATAACACAAGGATAAACATGTGAGATGTAGAGACAACCTAGTTAGCATCTCTAGCGGTGAATAAGAATTCTGATCAGACACTCCAAGTTTTATGTTACCATCTAATTAAACAATAGTAGTATAGTGATAAACTATGAACCTGAGGGATGGTTAGGTTTTGGAGAGGTACCTGGAGGGAGGAGGCCGGAGAGTCATGTTGCTCATCAATACACGGGTATAATGTGATCGTGGAACTGCTGGTATGGCGACGATGAGTGATATGTCTCCAACGTATCTATAATTTTTGATTGGTCCATGCTACTTTATCTACTGTTTTAGGCAATATTGGGCTTTATTATCAACTTTTATATTAGTTTTTGGGACTAACCTATTAACCGGAGGCCCAGCCCAGATTTGCTGTTTTATGCCTATTTCAGTGTTTCGAGGAAAAGAAATATCAGACGGAGTCAAAACGGAATGAAATCAACTGGAGAAGTTAATTTTGGAAGGAAACCCACCTGATGGACTTGGAGTGCACGTCAGGGGAGTCCCGGGCTGCCCACGAGGGTGCCCCCCCCCCCCCCGCGCCCACCTTGGGCGCGCCCCCCTACCTCGTGAGCAACCCGGAGGTCCACCGACGTACCCCCTGCACCCATATATACCTAGGTACCCTAAAACTTCTAGAACAGAACCTAGATCGGGAGTTCCGCAGCCGCAAGCCTCTGTAGCCACCAAAAACCGATCGGGACCCTATTCCGGCACCCTGCCGGAGGGGGATCCCATCACCGGAGGCCATCTTCATCATCCCGGCGCTATCCATGACGACGAGGGAGTAGTTCACCCTCGGGGCTGAGGGTATGTACCAGTAGCTATTTGTCTGATCTCTCTCTCGTGTTCCCTCTCGTGTTCCCTCTATGGCACGATCTTGATGTATCCCGAGCTTTGCTATTGTAGTTGGATCTTATGATGTTTCTCCCCCTCTACTCTCTTGTGATGAATTGAGTTTCCCTTTTGAAGTTATCTTATTGGATTGAGTCTTTTATGAGAACACTTGATGTATGTCTTGCGATCGACTTGATGTATGTTTTGGTGATCAAATTGCGGGTTTCGTGACATTAGGAACCTATGCATAGGGGTTGGCACACGTTCTTGACTCTCCGGTAGTAGCTCTGGGGCACTCTTTGAAGTGCTTTTATGTTGGTTGGATTGATCTGAGATTGTGTGCTGCATATCGTATAATCATGCCCACTGATACTTGAGGTGACAATGGAGTATCTAGGTGACATTAGGGTTTTGGTTGATTCGTGTCTTAAGGTGTTATTCTAGTATGAACTCTATGATGGATTGAGCGAAAAGAATAGCTTTATGTTATTTTACTACGAACTCTTGAATAGATAGAACAGAAAGGATAACTTTGAGGTGGTCTCGTACCCTACCATAATCTTTATGTTTGTTCTCCGCTATTAGTGGCTTTGGAGTGACTCTTTGTTGCATGTTGAGGGCTTGTTATATGATCTATCTATGTTGTTATTGTTGAGAGAACTTGCACTAGTGAAAGTATGAACCCTAGGCCTTGTTTCCTATCATTGCAATACCGTTTACGCTCACTTTTACCACTTGTTACCTTACTGTTTTTATTGTTTCAGATTACAAATACCTTTATCTACTATCTATTTTGCACTTGTATCAGCATCTCTTCGCAGAACTAGTGCACCTATACAATTTACCATTGTATTGGGTGTGTTGGGGACACAAGAGACTCTTTGTTATTTGGTTGCAGGGTTGCTTGAGAGAGACCATCTTCATCCTACGCCTCCTACGGATTGATAAACTTTAGGTCATCCACTTGAGAGAAATTTGCTACTGTCCTACAAACCTGTGCACTTGCAGGCCCAACAACGTCTACAAGAAGAAGGTTGTGTAGTAGACATCAATGAGCGACCTTTCCCCATCGCAGAGTCGTCAACGTCGCATTAGGTTATGATACCGAGGAAATAGGGAGATCGCGTCGGGTGTGGGTGGGGGTCTAGGGATATAAAGCAGCCCTCCCAACTGTTATT
>NC_041386.1:696394221-696401990 GCF_002162155.2 Triticum dicoccoides | reverse complement strand
CAGATCTAAGAAAAGAAAAGGTTTAGGTGCGACACGCACCTAGTGCTATCCATCGGCCCCTTGTGTGTTGTCGACGTGCATGTGCTAGTTTTCTACGGGCGTTGCTAAGAATCCATCCAGCAGCCAACTAGCTAGCATGGCACGTAGGATCTCCAGGAATATATACGTGTGTGTATCTCTCGGCGAAAGCACAGGCCGACGAATCGCGTCGTATACGTACACTGAAAGTACATGGTGTACGGGGACTGTGCCAACATCGAGGAGCTCTGGCGCCGCCGATTCCTTTGACGGTCTCTTCGCCCCGCAACGCATCCGATGGGGAAACACGGTGTGGCGGATGGGATGTGCGTCGACTGGGCTGCCCTGTTCGGGGACGGAAGCCCAGAGCCACCGGAGACCGATCTCTCGCCGCGGTGACCAGCCGCTCTCTCCCCTAGGCACGCACGCTCCGCCGATTCCATCTCCGCCTCTTTGCCGGCGCAACCGATGAGTAAACGCGGCAGCCGGTCACGTCTGGACACTAGTGCAGAACCGGGCTATAGCACCGGTTCCTAAAGAGCTTTAGTGCTGGTTCTGCAACCGGGTCTAACGGGTGGGGACTAAAGGTCCTCCCTTGGTTCTGATTCAGCACGAACCATCACTAAAAGGTCACC
This sequence comes from Triticum dicoccoides, assembly GCF_002162155.2. Lineage (NCBI taxonomy): Eukaryota > Viridiplantae > Streptophyta > Magnoliopsida > Poales > Poaceae > Triticum > Triticum dicoccoides. The sequence continues at coordinate 696,401,337 of NC_041386.1, read as the reverse complement.
ACGTGGCACGAGCCCGTGCCGGGGGCTGGGAGACATTTAATACCGGTTGGTAACATCAACCGATACTAAAGGTTTAGGGGGTTTGGGGTTTATGATTTCTTTTTTCCTTTAATTTTGTGTTTTCCATTTAATTCATTTTCATTTGCTGGTATTTTACGATACTACATATTATACACATTCTGCATATATATAAATATAATTTCCCGTAGACCCGATCATATATATATCATATCGAATGTCTCGCACAAAATATTCACACATACACATGTATATATACAATAATTGTTATATACAATTTCTCCTACACACATGGAGGCATTACTGCGGTAGTGGGTAATGGAATTCTCCTTTGGGATCTATGACCTGGTCGAACAAAAATCCCGATATTTCTTCTTGAATTGCTCGTACGCGATCCGTTCGTAGGAGCTTACCTCGCACCTTATTGAACTTTAAAGAAGGAGATCAATATGCATGTATTAGTTGTGTGGTATATATATTAGATATTGATAATGATGTAAACATTATGAATAGTGTTCTGGCAAACGTACCCATAGCTGTCTATCAGTTTTGCTCCTTTCAGACGCAATCATGTGAATGTTCTCGCAAATGTAGTATGCACATAGATCATTTCCCTGCTCTTGGTGCATGGTCTTTATCGAAATAGAATTCAATCAGATAATAATTAATTAAGCATGATAATTAATAGTATTGAACTAGAATTAAAGAGATTGTAGCTAGCTAGTCTATATCTATCTATCTATCTATACCTCTATATACCTATACTAATTACAGACTCCCAAGAAATTTCCATGTTAATTAGAATTTACTAGCCATTAATTTGGTGGGGCCGAATTATAACAGTGTAGATCTTCCTAATTTTTTCCTTCTAATGTTCAACCTATTCTTCACGTGAAATCTGCAACCGTGGTAACAGTCCTAGACATATACGATCTGTTGTCCTTCAATTGAGTTCCTCTCCAACGTCAAGAAATTGTATTAACACATCTCCATCTGCATCTGCATCTTCCCCTTATGGCCTATAAGCTGAGGCGTCCTCTTCCCTCTCTCTCTTCCTCCTCCTCGAGTCATCCATGAGCCGTCGTAGATCCCTCCTGCAGTACCATCACCGTGACATCTCTGTTTCCTCTTGGATATCCGATTTGTCTTCTTCTCCACGTCCTCCTCGATCCGGTGAGGACGACAGTCCAATCCTTCAGCCTTCCTCTGATAGGTTCGTCTAATGATGGAGGTCTGGAGGCTGGAGTGAGGTAGAGAATTTGCAACCACGGCGTTGAGATAGCGGCAGGGACGTGCGACTGATTGGGTCAACCAGAGCAATCTGCCGCAAAGACAGCCGGAAGTGGAGAGGATATGCGAGGAATACAGCTGCAGGTCGATACTTCAATCTCTCCGCTGTCGAAAGCGTAGTCCCAAGACTCCTAAATCTCCAGTTAGATAAACAGTTTTTTTTCCTGTTAGACCGTTGAAGACGTAGTCCCAAGACAATGGCAAAACACATGCAGGACGTACACTGCGGCCAGTCAGCCAGAAAATAAACGTGCTCACACCTCACAGGCGCGCACACACAGAGGAAATCCCTCGATGGCCACAGGTACGAATTGTACATGGTGTTTTCTGTATTGCTTCACGGGTAGATTATCTAGCCTAGGCACATAGGTATATAGTCTTAGGACTAAATTTCCCCTTTGTAGTTGATACAATACACATGTTGATAGCCTTTTGCTTTAGCTTCTTCAAACTTTATAATGGTTCTTTGTTTCCCTCGGACTTTAAAAAGAGGTGTTGTTGATTATAACAAATAGATATAGTCTTTCATAAAAAAATTGGAATTGCCTTTTGGACTGGAAATATTTAGCTTAGATGATACTAATTGCATAATTAGTGTGATCATATATATTTTAAGTAAAGGCCTTTTTCTCCCCAGTCATCAGCACTCAAATTTTCCCATCAAGTTTTTGTGAAACACATAGCTAGGAGGAGAACCGAACAATAATGGACTCACTAACACGTACATGTTGCCTCATGTGAGACTTACATAAATGGGACTGGATGCCTCTTATTATACTGTTCAGAGGAGTCGTTGGTGTAATATCTTATATGTTTTGTTTCTCCAGAATATGAGAATTCTTTGACGCACAGAGAGGTATATGTGTCCGTCAAGAAACTCTTCTACCTTCTCATCTAATATGCATGTGTTGTCACCTTTTTTTTTCTAGCAAATTATATTTCCACACGTCAATCACATGTAAATGTGTACGTTCTGCCTAGCCATTACTAAACTAATAATTTTTATATTATCCATATCATGTGATTATTGAGAATAAATTCACTGGCAAAATCCGGTTTTATCGCAAGAATCATCTACATCGCACCGCAAAAAAAGATTTATAGCAATCTGTCGATAGAAGTTATTTCTATATTTTGCCTCGGGAGTAGTTCTTTGCGGGTGCAGGTTTTTTATATCTACTTATATTGTAACTTCTCGGATTTACAAAGCAAAGGCCAAATGTACTTTCACTCTAATGCTTTTTCCCTCTTTCTAATAAAAAACAACACAGATTTGGGTGCGAGTTGAAGAGAAAATTTTCTTTCTCGGACTTATTTTAGGTTTTCTGTTCACCTATATATGTCCTTAGGAAAAATAATTATATTAGTATCCACCCACTAAATTTCACTTCTTGCTATTATATAGTCCAATGTTGTGTTATAATCCCTCCGTCCCAAATTTGTTCAGGCTCAAATGGCGTCAATTAATATGGAAAGGACGGAGTACTTTTAAAAGTTGTCTGCATATCATGACATCATCATTCACTTTGATGCATCTGATATTTATAATATTTTTTTATTTGATAATACTTCCGCTTCATCTCTTGGACTAGAGAAATCACCAAGTGACTGCCACTGGTGGATTCGGCGACAATATAATACTAATAGTTTGTGTAAGTTTGTATTTCATACTAACTATTTGATAATTGTAGAAAATTGTTACAGTTGCTAGAGAAGCAAGACTGGATGTAAATCAATTAATCTGGATAAAAGACACAAAAAGTCATTGTGTCTGCGATTCAGTGTGTACAACTTTTCTGCGATTGCACTTGGATAATATAGGATTAGCATGCATGAAGAAACAATGTATTTCCAAACTTATGAGAATTGTAGTAACTCATGGTCTCATGTTTATTTATATGTTTGGTGGAATGGCAAGATTGTGAACATTATGCTGGTCCCCCAATATTTACGAAAGTAGTGTTTAGTTTTGTTTGTGTTTTTTTGTTAACATTGAATGTTACATGTTCACACGTTTTTATTTTGGTTCCCATAACAGTACTGACCTATAATTTTCTTTTGACGCATAAACATTTTTTTCATGAGCTTTTGGCACATGTCAAAGAAAGTATGCATACCGTAGTTGTTAATAAAAACATTAGCATCGTGCTTTTGAATACATTCAAACATTATCTAGGTGTACGGTTAGTTGAAGAACTCTTTTTGTTTTGATAGTGAAGTTTCAAGACCTTTATCAAAACTCATAATTGGTAATACATAACAAATTTTTTTGAAAGTTATTCTAAGAACTTATAATATAAATAACTAGCCCGTGCAACCGCACGGGTTGATGACTAGTACTACTTAATTTATTACCTTGGGTCGATACCAATGCATCTTTTGTTTCCATCGGCCTGGAACCGTTTTGATGAACTTTTCCTAAGCCCCGCCTGCCGGCAAAGAAAATGAATAAAGGAGTTATTAATTAGTAGATATCAGGAAATGACGAACTAAAGAGGCCGACATATAGTTCGAAAATGATTGAAATTACATGTTGACCATCTCCTTCACAATTTCGTACTCAGTAACTGGTTTAAGAAGTGAGTCCAGTACTTCAACTGTTGCTTCCTCAACTTGAATGATTAACAAGATCCAGTGGAAACTGCATGTGCACACATTTGCACGTATAAATTAAGCGGGTATGTGCATAACACTCATCAACTACCCTAAACCCTATACACTTATTAACGTCTAGCTAGTAAGAAAAAATAGAATTTGTAGTACAAGACAGTGTGACTCACCCGAAGTTGTAAGGAAGTAGTATCTCCCGATTGGTATTAGGCGCTTCAAGAACTCTAGCAAGTTTTTCTCTGTTTCTTGTCAATATAATTCCATTGACCATGTCTCTTGATAAACTGTATTTGTGTCAATGAACCCAATGCCATAGCGTCTAGCTTTTTTTATTTCATAGATCTTCATTCTGCATAACACCACAGAAAAAGAATATAGTAAGGATAATTATAGGTAATGATCAACAAGCACTACAGCTAGCTTGAGACTTAAATTACAGAAATAAATCACTTACAGACAATAGCAACTGATGATAGATTTGTCAAGTGCGTCTTGATTGAATAACCGAAACATTTATGTAAACTCGACATACAGATCAGTTGCATGGTAGTAATGCTCTTCATTGACTTTCACCGTGAGGGACTCTCGATTGGTAGTCTTGGCAATTTTCATGTACGATTAATGCAATTCATACATTCTCGTTGAGAGCTTCTTGACCTCCTCAGGGTTGACCACAGGTTCACCGCGGACATATTTCCGTTTTACTTTTGCCTCTGTAACCAATAGTGTGGGCTTGAGCTCTAGGAGTTGTTCCATAGTGACACCAGCCTATTCAGCAATCCTTCTATGAGCGTCGTTTATTAGAGGCAGACCGGCACCGGTACTCACATGTGTTGATGGTACAATGAGCGGGAGGATCGATTGCACCACCTGTTCTCCCAGCTGGGGAACAATTTTCCCTTTTTTTGGCTGCTTGGCTGGAGCTCGATCGAGCTCGACTCCTTCAGTTGTCGTTGATATGCCTTCCTGATTTGGCGCTCATAGTCTGAGTCAACAGGCTTGGGAGCTGGTGCTCTAGCCATACAAATAAAGTGCTCAATGACATGCTCAGGCACTATCTCCTCTAGCGGCGGTGGCGGTTTCGGTCCAAAATAGGCGTCCAATTGTCTCCTGACTTCGGCTGCGTTTTCCTCATCGCTCATGTCGTAAGGCCTCTTGGGAAGAGGCATGAGGCTTGGATCCCTTGCCTCCTGTACTTGTACCGCCAACCGCCATAGCTGCGGCCGCTCTCTTTCACTATAGCGGCGGCTCTCCTCCGCTACAACTTGGAGGAGGAGGAGTGGGCTCACACGGTGTCGGACTTGGAGGAGGAGCAGTGGCCTCACACATTGGCAGACTTGGAGGAGCAGGGGTCTACAGAGGCGATGGTTGACTTGGAGGATCTGGAGTCGACTTCTGACGAGGTGGCGCACTTGGAGGAGGAGCCGGCTGACGCGGTGTCGGTGGACTTGGAAAGACGATGGAATCCTTTCTCCCTAGAAGGATACGATGTAATGCCTCTCCCAGTGTGCGCTCGTCGTCAACTCCATAAATGTCAAGCTGTAACCCCCTATATTCTGCCACCACTTCATCAACTGTGACATGAGTATAGCCAACTGGAATCGGATTGCAATGGAAGATTGCTTCAGGGGGGGTTGTATAAGCAACGCCATCTGCCACCTTGATGGATATGTTCTTCACTTTGAAGTGTAGCTCATAATTAGTGTTCTCAATGATTCATCCACAGGGTATGTATCCAGCAGTGCCTCATGGCCCGGTGCGGAATCCACGCTGCTTCTCGGCATGGATGGGACGGTGCTATCCAATGGTGGATCCGCTAGCTCCTGCAGCTGAGACCCCCTTTCCTGGCTGATTTCATTGATCGCCTGCTGCTGCCGCTGGAAAGCGAGTGCCAACTCCGTGTATGAAATTTCTAGGCCTTTAAGGCGTTCTGCTTCCTGCTTTCTCTGCTCCTCCTCCAACTTCCTCTTCTTATCCACCTCCATCTTCCTTCTGGCATGACTTCTGTAGTCGGCGTTCCGGTCCAAGAACCCCTCAATCCACGGAACAACGCCTACGCCTCGTGTTCTTCCCGGGTGTTCAGGATTTCTCAGGGCATGCGTAAGATCGTCGTTTTCTCTGTTGGGAGTGAACACCCCCGTTCGAGCCTCTTCTATTGCAGCAAGTATTTTGTGCTCGACTCCTTTAAGTCTTGCCTTCTTTAAAATATTGCCTGTCCTTGGGTCCAACACCCCCATGCGTATATAAACAAGTCTTGCATCTAGGGGGGGCAGCTCAATGTAATTGGAGTAACCCCTGCAGCCTGCATCTCTTCCTCAGCCTTATCCCGCTTAGGCCGGGCCACCGTAGCCACCTGACCCCATCCTATGAAACTGCTCCTTTTTCGAGGCATTGACCGTGTTTATTCTCGACCGTTCCTTAGCTAGTTCCGATTCCTTGAATTTCATTAAAGTTGGCCAGTGATCTCTTTGCTTCTCTAGTGTTCCCGTGAATTCTGGAGTCTTCTTCCTTCTTTCATGTACGTGGCCCATATAGTGTTCTTGTGGTTGTTGAATGCAACCACCATCTTCCTAAGAGCAGCCTTCTTAACTTTTTCCACATCTTCAGCTGTGAAATGATCTGGTAGCGTGAAATGTGACATGAGAGCTTCCCAAAGCAGTTTTTTTGGCTCTATCATCAACAAAAGTAAGATCTGGACTTGGCTTTGCTGGCCTTTTTCATTTTTGAATGGAGATCGGGAGTTGATCCTTCACAAGAACTCCGCACTAACGAACGAACTTGCTCGCATTCTTCTTAGGTTCGACCGGCTCACCATTATCTTTGATGGCATCGATGTTGTACTTTATGCCTTCCTTCAACTTTTTGGCCGGGACTCGCACTGTCCTGCTCCCTGTAGACGATTTGCTCGATCCGGAGGACTAAAAGCAAAAAGATTGATTCGTTAATATATATATATATATATATATATATATATATATATATATATATATATATAGTGTTACTGTTCATCACCCAGGGTGCAGAATAAGTTATTCTTCACCCGAGGTAATCTTACGATCGCTTCCTAAATAAATTACGTTTGAAATTCAAATAGTTACATTCTTATTGATTCACTACGTCAAATTTGGCATAAGAAAAGAAAAACGTAGATCATAAGACAAGAAAATTTGTAGTTTATGTATATTTTACACTATGTTT
>NC_041386.1:696392998-696393907 GCF_002162155.2 Triticum dicoccoides | reverse complement strand
TTACATAACATAAAATACTTTTTACGGCGACTATATGTTTTCTTACGGTCTCTTTTTACATCAGAAATAAGAAAAAAATTACGGAACGTAAAATTACGGTGCATTGATGGTAAAATAGAGGGGGTGAAGAATAACTATTCCTCACCTAGGGTGACGAATAGTCAATCACTATATATATATATATATATATATATATATATATATATATATATATATATATATATATATATATATATATAGGGAAAATACATCCTACCACCCGGTGGTAGTTGCCCCACATGTCTCATATACTACCATATGGTACTATATATACTATTTTATTATTTTGAATATGTTCATATACTATATCTAAGCTATTCCAAAGCAAGTTACATGAAAAAATTGCATATGAGCCCATAATTTTTGTTATATTTGTGAAATACGTACATATTTGTATGTAAAAAAGAACATACTCAAAAAATGGTACATACTACCTAAAAATTAGTATATATACTATTTAATCATTGTTATATACTACATACTACACATACATACTCTCGGTTTCAACAGATACTACATACAACATACAAAACGCAAGTGGTGGTAACTACCACTGCTTGTAGGAAACATTTGTCCTACATACAACATATATATGACAAATGTTTCCTACAAGCAGTGGTAGTTACCATCACTTGCGTTTTGTATGCTGTATGTAGTATCTGTCGAAACCGAAAGTATGTACGTGTAGTATATAGTATATAACAATGATTAGATAGTATATATACAAATTTTTATGTAGTATGTACTATTTTTTGAGTATGCTCTTTTTTACGTACAAATATGTACTATTTAACAAATATAACAAAAACTATGGGCTCATATGCAATTTTTTCATCTAACTTGTTTTGAAATATCTTAGATATAGTATAC
>NC_041386.1:696351014-696392741 GCF_002162155.2 Triticum dicoccoides | reverse complement strand
ATATAATCATTTAAAAACACGTGATGGTCACCAGATGCCTGCTTCTATAAACATGTACCTCGCCGGTATTTGCTATTTCAAGATCATCCTCATAGTTCTGGACTTCATCAATTCGGTCGTCTTGATCGAATATCATATCACCCTCTTCGGTATTGTTCAGATATTGGGAGTCGTTATCTTCATCATTCTGATCATCTGGGCCGGCTCCAGGAGCGTATCAGGTCGAACATAGTGTCTTCACCTTCGTGTCTGCCGGTATTGTCCCCCATAGCTTTATTGATATGCATTTCCAATAATAGTAGATAATATATATGCATCTTGAAAGCTGAAACTGAATCATAATAGATAATTAATATGCATCATCAAATATAATCTCGAATACATCATCGTCTTGAATATTATCGAATAATAAATATTATAGAATACATCACTAGATAGCTAATATAGATCGAATACTATCGAATTATCTAGTTCACTCACGGTTCCTGAGGCGCGGGCGATTGACACCCAAAGAGAAGGAACAATCACAGGATCATAGCTAGGGTGAGATCCTGAAGAACCTGCCAGGTATTGGAGAACCTAACGTCCATAACAGCCATGTATCAACGGACATGCTCGTCATCCTCCCTGACACGGCTACATACCACCTCCGGCCGGGCCGCCTCCCTCCACACAGGAACGCCACCAAAGGAGCTCCGGGTGGATGACAGGACCCAGGGCCAGATTCCTCACCAAGCGATGCGCCCCTGAAGGTAGCACCTCCCAGTGCCATCCCGACGGAGCCAAGTCCCGGACATGGCTCCTCTGAAGCAGGACGTCGTCGCGAACGGGTCGACGGCGAGGATGCAGGTCGGGCATCGTTGACATCGAGAACAAATACTAAAAAAACAATTTGACATCAACAATTGGACATTAATCTAAAAAACAAAAAATAGAAAATAAGTAAAAATAAATGTATGTGTGTGTGTGCGCGTGTGTGTACGTGTGTGTGTGTGTGTACGGGCGGGGGCGCGTCCATGACGCACGCAGGGGGCTCACGGTGCGGCGCGGCTGGGGCGGCGACGGACGGCGGCGATCGACGAGTGCGGCGACGGGCCGACGGGATACGGAGCGGCGGCGAGATGTGGTGATAGATGACGGGGACGGCGACAGGGATGGACCGGGGCGGCGACGTGGACGGGGGCGGTGACAGGGACGACAACGACGATGGCGCGTGACGGGAGGCGGCGACGGGGACGGCGTTAGACTGGGGCGGCGACTGGGACGGCGTGGGACTGGGGCGGCGGCGACTTCGAAGTAGAGGAGAGGAAGTGGAGATGAAAACTGCAAATTTTTGTAAGTGCTATATATATATAGGAGGGGCCTTTAATACTCGTTGAAGCCATGACCCGGTTTCATCAATACCATTTAGCATGCTCTCTTATCAGTTTGATTGACGTGTATTTATTGTAAAGTGGTTGTGGCGGGAATCCGAGAATAATTACTGTGGATACTACATTTGCGAGTTCATCCGCCACACGACCTGTGAGCGGGGCTACTCTGACAAAAAATATGAAGTACGTGAACACTAATAGTCATTATTTTATTACCATAATTTGTGTTGAGTTTCATTCATATATATATGTATTGACCACCTTCTTCAAATTAGATGTTTCAGATGCTTTCTTGACCACATCATCACTAAAGACGGAGAATACCATGTGGAACTTGAGTTCAGATGTTAGGGGATTGTAAGAGATCTTATTGTATATATGTAGCGAGTAGTCTCAGATAGATATACGAAAACTTATTGTTCGACCAATATCTCGGAGAAGGAGAGGCCGATCACTTCTCTCTGTATATGTTCATGACGATCATCTGTACTTAATGGTTTCCTTCATTTTCTTACTAGCTAGCTAGCATGTCGAGTCCTCTCTATACGTATAGTACGTAGCGTCGACTAAGCACGGAGACAAGAGAGGACACTTCTCTCTATTAGCTAGCTAACACAATATATGAAACCCCTAAACTAACCCAACAAAACCCCCAAAACACCCAAGCCACCCCCCCTTCAAAAAAAAAACAAAAACCCAGCCCCTGAACTGCTAACGCGTGGATGCCTTTTGGTCCCGGTTGGTGCTACCAACCGGGACAAAAGGCTCTCCTGCCTGGGAAGCCGCAGCGGCCACGTGGAGCCCCATCTGTCCCGTTTCGTAGGCAAACCGGGACTAAAGGTATTGGGCTTTAGTACCGACACTTTAGTCACGGTTGCGGAACCGAGATAAATGGGCCTGATGAACCGGGACAAATGCGCCTTTTCTACTAGTCTCGCTTATGTATTTAGCTAGTGCTATGAGGCCTGGTATCTCCTTTGCTATGAGTAAACTAAGCCGGCTTGTTTCAAAACCGGGAGATGTTCATTGGCATTCACTTGAGAGAATGATGCGCTATCATAAAGTACTGTGAGTAATGGACTTCACTATACTGGGTATCCAAGAGTACTTGAAGGTTATAGTGATGCAAATGGGATATATGATGCTGATGAGCTTAAACCGACAAGTGCTTATGTGTTTACACTTGGTGGTACTTCCTGGAGGTCTTGCAAGCAGAACATCTTAACAAGGTCAACAATGGAAGAAGAACTCACAGCATTAGACATGGCAACAGTTGAAGCAGAATGGCTTCGAGAACTTTTGATGGGCTTGTCGGTGGTTGAAAAACCAATACCAACTATTCTAATGAACTATGATAATCAAACTGTGATCGTCAATGTAAACAGTTCTAAGGACAATAAGAAGTCATCAAGACATGTGAGAAGGATACTGAAATCTGCCAGGTTCATTAGAAACTCCCGAGTTAGAGCATTGGACTATATAAAAACATCGAAGAATCTGGCAGATCCCCTCGTAAAGGATTTATCATGAAATATGATAGACAATACATCGAAGGAGATGGGATTGAGACCCACTATGTAAGTTGTGCATGGTGGTAACCCATTCTCTATGATCGGAGATCCCGTGAATTAGAATTGGCAAGACAAGCTTTTGGATAACTCAGAGGAGAATATTTATTTTATAAAGATCTACTCCAATGACGCAATTCTTTCCTAATTTGTATGGTAGGCTGATATTTATCCCAATGTGTTCTGAATGGCTTGAGTAGGCAAAGATGTTGTCCTACAGAGCATCAAGAAAGAACACACATATATAAATTAGGTCGTTAAACGTCACAGTCTGTCAGATTTGGGTGCTCTCTAATAAACTCATCAAGAGGCCCCGGAGTATGACGTATATGCTCCTACCCGCGAGAAAGTTTTTCAGCGGTCTAGTATCGGTCAAGTATTTTACGTGAAACTTGTTTGCAAAAAACTTGCAGTTCAAGGCGCAGTCCACTATTCAAATTGTGAACGAGTGTAGCATGGAGTTCTAGATGGAAGTTCAACTTAACAGTATCCACCAAAATACCAGTATATAAACAATGTATTGGAACCATGTGCAAACGTGGTGTGCCTCTGGGATCTGATGGGGATTGTTATATTTACTGGGATTTAAACCATCTATTATATCCAAAAAAATCAAGGAAAATCCCATAAGACCATGTGGCGCGTTCATGCATGACAAGAAAGAAGCTAAACATTTTGCGCTAGTGAAAAATAAAATCGAATGGTGGTGAATGATGACATTAATCTGCTCATTGATGGTATTAATATTTTGGTTTGAGTTTCATTTCTTAATTAGTACATTGGTTTCTTCATACCGTGCATGCTAGCATATTTTTCAATGCAAGAACTTGAAATGATTTGCCTACCAATGGAGATGAAACTGACCACTTAATACGACTAGTAGACTGCCCGTGCGTTGCCATGGACTTTTTAAAATTTATGACGCTTGCATGTTAGAGAAATGAGGATAGAGATCCATTAGGTTCATCATACTGTTCATTTGGATATATTTGCCTCAAAATCAGAAAGGATGATATAATCACTTGAGCAGTTTGTCCATGTCAAAGATACAACTTTCGTAAGGAACTGTGTCAATGAATTCTCACAGAAAATATAGCATGCGATTACAAGGAATTTAATACTCCCTCCATCAAAAAAGTAGTGCCTATTGTGTCCTCACCGGTTGTAGCATGACCCCTACATCCTTGGTGGCAGCCGGGACGCCCACATCCACCTGCATCCACGCTTGGGCATGAAAAAATATAACAGAAAAATAATGTGGGCCACATGTTCATGGAATTTTGCAATGTGAAAAATAATGTGGACCACATGTTCATGGAATTTTACAATGTGACATAGCTACAGACCGGTATGATTGGCAAAAATTCTAAAATTAATATTGTACCATAATGTCCAACTCAGGAATTTTAGAACATATCTTCTCATTTGGCCCTACACCAACATTTATCTTGACGGCAACAACCACTTGACTCCATCACTGGTGATCGATATGATCATGTCTCTTCCTGCATGCGAAAACACAAATATTAAATTCTATTGTTAAAGATATATTCCTAACATGCGAAGAAGAGGGAAAAGCAATATGGCAATTTAATGTGTCATTGACACTGCAAGTTGGCAGCATCCCACGTGATCGATGATCAATTTTAAATGTAATCTTTAACAACAATAATAAGTATAGTATAATTCATCATTTCTTTATTCTAGGCATTTTTTTTACCCTGAATAAGATATAACACAAGGATAAACATGTGAGATGCAGAGACAACCTAGTTAGCATCTCTAGCAGTGAATAAGAATTCTGATCAGACACTCCAAGTTTTATGTTACCATCTAATTAAACAATAGTAGTATAGTGATAAACTATGAACCTGAGGGATGGTTAGGTTTTGGAGAGGTACCTGGAGGGAGGAGGCCGGAGAGTCATGTTGCTCATCAATACACGGGTATAATGTGATCGTGGAACTGCTGGTATGGCGACGATGAGTGATATGTCTCCAACATATCTATAATTTTTGATTGGTCCATGCTACTTTATCTACTGTTTTAGGAAATATTGGGCTTTATTATCAACTTTTATATTAGTTTTTGGGACTAACCTATTAACCGGAGGCCCAGCCCAGATTTGCTGTTTTATGCCTATTTCAGTGTTTCGAGGAAAAGAAATATCAGACGGAGTCAAAACGGAACGAAATCAACTGGAGAAGTTAATTTTGGAAGGAAACCCACCTGATGGACTTGGAGTGCACGTCAGGGGAGTCCCGGGCTGCCCACGAGGGTGCCCCCCCCCCGCCCCCCTTGGGCGCGCCCCCCTGCCTCGTGAGCAACCCGGAGGTCCACCGACGTACCCCCTGCACCCATATATACCTAGGTACCCTAAAACTTCCAGAACAGAACCTAGATCGGGAGTTCCGCCGCCGCAAGCCTCTGTAGCCACCAAAAAACAATCGGGACCCTATTCCGGCACCCTGCCGGAGGGGGATCCCATCACCGGAGGCCATCTTCATCATCCCGGCGCTATCCATGACGACGAGGGAGTAGTTCACCCTCGGGGCTGAGGGTATGAACCAGTAGCTATGTGTTTGATCTCTCTCTCCTGTTCTCTCTCGTGTTCCCTCTATGGCACGATCTTGATGTATCCCGAGCTTTGCTATTGTAGTTGGATCTTATGATGTTTCTCCCCCTCTACTCTCTTGTGACGAATTGAGTTTCCCTTCTGAAGTTATCTTATCGAATTGAGTCTTTTATGAGAACGCTTGATGTATGTCTTGCGATCCACTTAATGTATGTTTTGGTGATCAACTTGCGGGTTTCGTGACATTGGGAACCTATGCATAGGGGTTGGCACACGTTCTTGACTCTCCGGTAGTAGCTCTGGGGCACTCTTTGAAGTACTTTTATGTTGGTTGGATTGATCTGAGATTGTGTGACGCATATCGTATAATCATGCCCACAGATACTTGAGGTGACAATGGAGTATCTAGGTGACATTAGGGTTTTGGTTGATTCGTGTCTTAAGGTGTTATTCTAGTATGAACTCTATGATGGATTTAGCGAAAAGAATAGATTTATGTTATTTTCCTACGAACTCTTGAATAGATAGAATAGAAAGGATAACTTTGAGGTGGTTTCGTACCCTACCATAATCTCTACGTTTGTTCTCCGCTATTAGTGGCTTTGGAGTGACTCTTTGTTGCATGTTGAGGGCTTGTTATATGATCTATCTATGTTATTATTGTTGAGAGAACTTGCACTAGTGGAAGTATCACTAGTGCAGAACCGGGCAATAGCACCGGTTCGTAAGGCCCTTTAGTGCCGGTTCCATAACCGGCAGTAAAGTGTCGGCACTAAAGCCCCCCCCCCCTTTAGTACCGGTTCAGCACGAACCAGTGGTAAAGGGCAACCACGTGGCACGAGCTAGCTCCGGGGGCCTGGAGCCCTTTAGTACCGGTTGGTAATACCAACCGGTACTATAAGGTTTGGGGTTTTTTTAGTTTTATGATTTCTTTTTCATTTAATTTTGTGTTTCTATTTTAAATCTTTTTCGTTTGCTAGTATTTTACGATACTACACATTGTACATGTTATGCATATATATATATATATATATATATATATATATATATATATATATAAATAGAATTTCTAGTAGAACCAATCATGCATATATATATCATCAATGTCTCACAAACCACCATATTAATTAATTCACACATACACAAATGTATAGCTATATACAATTTCTCCTACATATGCATGTTGTCTTCGGAGCCAGTGGGATTAGCCTAATTGGTGCCTTCGGAGCACGATGACAATTGGAAGTGGTTTTCATGGGGGTGGTAGCGGGTAATAGTATTCTCCCTTCGGATTTATTACCTGGTCGAGCAAAAATCCCGCTATTTCCTCTTGAAGTGCTTCTACGCGCTCCGGTTCTAGGAGCTTCTCCCGCACCTCTCTGAACTGTTAAGAAGGAGACCAATATGCATGTGTATTAGTTGTGTGACTAGATATCGATAATGGTGTAAAAATTGTGAATAGTGTTCTGACAAGCGTACCCATTCCTGTCTTTGAGATCTGCTTCTTTCGGACGCCATCATGCGAATGTTCTCGCAAACGCAGAATGCACACAGATTAGTCCCCTGCACCTGCTTCAGGGCCTTTCCGAGAATGGAATTTGACCAGATAATAATTAATCAAGCATGATAATTAAAGAGATGGCAGCTAGCTAGCTAGCTAGTACTACTTAATTACTTACCTTGGGTCGAAACCATTGAAGCTTTTTTTTCCATTCGCCATCCGTGACGCTGATGAACCTTGCCCAAGTCCTGCCCGCCGACAAAGAAAATGAATAAAGGGGTTATTAAATAGTTCATATCATGAAATGACGAACTAAATAGGCCGAGATATATAGTTAATAATGATTGAAATTACCTGTTGACTATCCCAAACAAGATGTTATAGTCAGTTTTAACTTTGAGTAGTGAGTCCAGTATTTCAACTGTTCCGGCGTCAACTATAATGATACACAAGACCCAGTGAAATCTGCATGCACACATGTTTGCATGTATGAATTAAGCGGGCATATGTAAGCAAAAACATGTAGCTAGCTAGTAGGCAAAAACAGAGAACTTGTAGTACAAGACAGTGTGACTCACTGCAAGTTGTAAGGAAGTATTATATCTTCATTGTATTTGAGGCGCTTCAAGAACTCTAGCATGTTGTCCTCTACGTCCTTTTGATGATGTGGATTTATCCGCCATGTGTATTGATTAACGGTGTTTGGGTCAATGAACCCAATGCCATAGCGTCCACCTTTTCTCATTTCATACATCTTCATCCTGCATAATACCACAGAAAAGAATATAGTGAGGATAATTACAGGTAATGATTGATCAAAAGGATCACTACAGCTAGCTTGAGACTTAAATTACAGAAAGAAATCACTTATAGACAATAGCAACTGACGATAGATTTGTCGAGTGCGTCTTGATTGTATAACTGAAACAGTTCAGAATACTCAATGGACAGAGCTTTCTCATGGAAGTAATGCTCCTCCTTGACATTCACCATGAGGGACAATCGATCTGAAATCTTGGTAATGTTCATGTACCATTGATGCAATTCATACATTCTCGTTGGGAGGTTCTTGACCTTGTCTGGCTCGACCAAAGGTTGGCCCCGGACATATTTCCGTTTTATTTCATCCTCTCTAAGCACAGGCATGGGCTCGATCTCGAGGAGTTGTCCAACAGCGATGTTGAGAACTTCAGCCTGCATTATATGGTCCTTGGTTATTACCACATTGCCCACCTCGGGAACATAAACTATTTGCCCACAATAATATTGGGCGCGCGTACTGTCACGTGTTGTCAGCACAACAAGCGAGTGGATCGATTGCGCCGCCTGTTCTCCCAGCTGGGGAATGGTTTTCCCGCATTTTTTGACAGCTTCTTGTTGTTTGCCCGATCCCGATTTAACTTCCTGATGTGGCGCTCATAGTCTGTGTCAACAGGCTTAGGAGCTGGTGGTTGAGCCATACGAATGAAGTGGTCAATCGTTTCCTTAGGCACTTTCTCCCTTGGCGGCGGTGGCGGTTTCGGTGCAAAATGGGCTTCCACCTCGGCCTTCGATATGGCTGCGTTTTCCTCCTCGGACTTGTCATAAGCCCTCTGCGGAAGAGGCGTGAGGCTTGGACCATATTTATATCGCTTGCCTCTGCCTGTACTTCCTGTACTACCTCGACTCGTACCGCTACGCACCATAGCTGCGGGGTGTCTCTTCTGCAATTGTTGAGGCGGCGGAGACGGTTGACGGGGCTGAGTTGGACGAGGAGGAGTGGCCTGAAGCTGTGCCGGACTTGGAGGAGTGGCCTGAGGTTGTGCCGGACTTGGAGGAGGAGTGGACGTCTGACGTTGTGGCGGACTTGGAGGAGGAGGAGTGGCCTGACACTTTGCCAGACTTGGAGGAGGAGTGGCCTGACACTTTGCCGGACTTGGTGGACTTGCAGGAGCGGGAGTCTGCTGACTCGGTGGCGGACTTCGACGAGGAGTCGGCTAACGCGGTGTCGGTGGCTTTCGAAAGATGATACAATCCTTTTTCCATAGGATGATACGATGTTTGGCCTCTCCGAGAAAGCGCTCGTCGTCACCTCCAGGAATGTCAAGCTGTAGCTCCGAATATGGTGGGTCCACCACCTCATCAACCAAGACATGAGCATAGCCCGCTGGAATCGGGTTGCAATGGAAGGTTGCCTCGGGGGGATTTGTAAAAGCAACGGCGTCCGCCACCTTCATGGATATGTTCGTTATTTTGACGTGTAGCTCGCAGTTAGTGTTCTCCGTGATGTCATCCACGGGGTATCTACCCAGCATTGCGTCGTCCAGGGCGGAACCCACGCTGCTTCTCGGCATGGCTGGGGCAGTGCTATCCAATGCTGGATCATCCACTAGAAGTTGCAGCTGCTGAGACCCCCTTTGCTGGGTAAGTGAGTCGATCTGCTCCTGCTGCCGCTGGAATTTGACTGCCAATTCCGCTTGACTTGCTTCTAGGCCTTGAAGGCGTTCATAGTCCCGCTTCCTCTGCTCCTCCTCCATCTTCCTCTTCTTCTCCTCCGCAATCTTCTTTCTCGCACGGGTTCTGTAGTCGGTGTTCCAGTCTGAAAACCCCTCATACCACGGAATAGCACCCTTGCCTCGTGTTCTTCCCGGGTGTTCAGGATTTCCCAGGGCACGCGTAAGCTCGTCGTTCTCTCTATTGGGCTGGGACACCCCCGATCGTGCCTCTTCTATTGCAACAAGTATCGCATCGTCGGCTCCCTTCAGACTTGCCTTCGTCGAAACATTGCCTGTCTTCGGGTCCAACTCCCCCCCATGCGCATAGAACCAAGTCCTGCACCTGGGGGGCCAGCTTTTAGTAACCGGAGTGACACCTGCATCCTCCATCTCTTTCTCAGACTTATCCCACTTAGGCATTGCCACCGCATAGCCACCTGGCCCCAGCTTATGGAACTTATCCTTTTTTCGGCATTCTTCTTGTTTATTCTCGACCGTTCCTTAGCTAATTCTGAATCCTTGAATTTCATGAAATCGTCCCAATGAGCACGTTGTTTCTCTGGTGTTCCCTCGAATACTGGAGTCTGCCTTCCTCCCTTGACGTACTTGTCCCATTCACGATTCTTGTGGTTCTTGAATGCAACCGCCATCTTCCTAAGAGCAGCGTCCTTGACTTTCTGCACATCTGCTTTTGTGAAATGATCAGGTAGGGTGAAATGTTCCATGAGAGTATCCCAAAGTAGATCTTTTTGATTCTTGTCGACAAAAGTAACATCTGGACGTGGCTTTGCTGGCTCTCTCCATTCTTGAAGTTTGATCGGGAGTTGGTCCTTCACAAGAACTCCGCACTAACGAACGAACTTGTCCGCAATCTTCTTAGGCGCTAATGGTTCGCGATTAGGTCTGACTGCCTCGATATTGTACTTTACGCCCTCCTTCAACTTTTTGTTCGGGCCTCGTTTCGTCCTTTTGCCTGAAGATTTGCTCGATCCGGATGGCTGAAAGAACAAAGATCGATTCGTTAATATATCTTCAAGTCATTTAAAACATGTGATGATCACCAGATGCCTGCTTATATAAATATACCTCGCCGGTCTTTGTTGTTTCAGGATCAACATGTTCTTCGTCATCGTCATAATCGTAGTTCATGACTTCATCAATTCGGTCGTCGCGATCGAGTATCATATCACCCTCTCCGGTGTTGTTTAGAAATTCGGAGCCGTCATAATCTTCTTCTTCATTCTGATCATCATCTGGCCCGCATATCATATCGAACATGGTCTGTTCTCCCTCTCTGTCAGTATTGTCTGCCATAGCTTTTATTTAACTAATCCAAAAGAAATATAAAACAATTTAGTATTCAAATTACATCGTCTCGAATAATAGATATAATCTCGAATACATCGTCTAGAATAATAGATATAATCTCGAATACATCGTCTCGAATAATATATAATATTGAATAGTACATCACTGGCTAGGTAGCTAATTAAAGACCGAATACTACAGAAGAATCTAGGACACTCGCGGTTCCTGCGGCGCGGGCGGTGCACACCCAAAGAGAAGGAACCCTCATAGGATCATAGCTGAAGTTAGATCCCCGAAGAAACTGCCAGGTATTGGAGAACCTGCCGCCTTCTAACGCAACCATGTAGCGATGGACGTGCTCGTCCTCCTCCCTGCCACGACGACGTACCACCTCCGGCAGGGCCGGGTCCCTCCGCACCGAAACTGGCCCACGCGAACGCCACCAAACAAGATCAGGGTCGATGACGGGACCCGGGGCCGGGTTCCTCATCAAGCGGCGCGCCCCTCCAGGCAGCACCTCCCAGTGCCAGCCCGGCGGAGCCTAGTCCCGGACATGGGTCAACCGGACATCGTCGCGGACGGGTCGACGGCGAGGATGCGAGCCGGGCATCGTCGAGAACAAATACTAGCTATATGCCCGCAAAAAGTAACATTTTTTTAATGATTGGATTTTGATAACTAAAATTTCTAACATTTCTATATAACACTAATTACGCTATCATTGCATATGTCAAAAACCTATATACTATTTCATACTAATTAAGCATCTAACAGTAAAGACAGAAAACACAACTTCTATACATCTATTAAAAAACTGAAAAACAACATTATATAAAAAAATTCCATACTAATTAAACACTAATTATATCCATCTAACATGCATTCATACATATATAGTAGTGAAAAAAATAATAATCTAAATAATCTAAACTAATTAAACATACAAAATACGTATATATTAATATATACATGCATTAATTCAAACATATGTACGTGTGTGTGTGTGTGTTCATCATGCTTGTGTGTGTGTATGCGCTCGGGCAGGGGCGGCGCCCATGGTGGCCGCTGGGGACGAGGGAGAGGGGTTAGAGGGGGAGAGCTCACAGCGGGGCGACGGCGACGGCGAGGCGACGGCCGGGGGTGGTGACGGGCCGGGGCGTGACGCGGGGGCAGCGACGCAGGGACGGCATGATGGGGACGGGCCCGGGGCGGCGACGGAGACGAGGGCGGCGACTGGGACGGGGGCGGCGATGGGGACGGGGGCGGCGACGGGGATGGGGGCGGCGACAGCGACGGCGTCAATCGATCGGGGCGCGCGGGCGGTGCTTCAATGGGGAAACAGAGGAAGAAACAGAGGGAGAATGAAATTTTCGCAAGTGTTGTATATATAGGAGAGGCCTTTAGTACCGGTTGGAGCCACCAACCGGTACTAAAGGCCAGTTTTGGCCAGCCCAAGCGGCGGGAAGCGACCCCCTTTAGTACCGGGTGGTGGCACAAACCGGTACTAAAGGCCCCCCCTTTAGTACCGGTTGGTGGTTCCAACCGGTACTAAAGGCCTTGCGCTGCCACCCCAAAGTTTAGTCCCACCTCGCCGGGCGAAGGGCAGCCGCACTGGTTTATAAACCCAGCCGCGGCTACCACTTCGAACTCCTCTATATAGCAGGCTTGTGGGCCTAAACTCTGCGCGCTGCCCTGTGAGTCTGCTAGGCCTTTAAGGCCTGTAATTACACACCTGCGGCCTATCAGGCCCACAGGGCAGCGCCCCAATTTTTTTATAGTTTTTTTCTTTTCTGCTTTATTTTCTTCTATTTATTTTTGCGTAGTTTTTTTATAGTTTTTTCTTTTCTGTTATATTTATTTTCTTCTATTTATTTGTGAGTAGTTTTTCATCTAGTTTGCCAAAATTCAACATTTTCAGAGTTCATTTTGTAGTGATTTTCAATTTCACGGTCATTTTGTAAACGATTGAAAAATAGCAAATATATTTTTTTCTTTTCTGCTTTATTTTTTCTTCCTTTTATTTCTGAGTAGTTTTTTCTTTTCTGCTATATTTATTTTCTTCTATTTATTTCTGAGTAGTTTTTTTGTATAGTTTTTTCTTTTCAGCTATAGTTTTTCTTCTTTTCTGCTATTTTTTCTTTTCTGCAAAACTTGATGGTCAAAGTCTGGAGTTATAACTAAAAAAAGGAAATGTCGACGTGCAATTAGTTTTTGCCATAACAGAAGAAGTCCGGAGTTGTAATAAGTTATTAAAAAAAAGGTGCAATGCTCGTTAATTTGCTTCAAGCCTTTCGGAATAGTGTAAACTGCACTGCGCATAGCTCTGTGCAGTCTACCGTATTCCTGAAGGCTTGAAGCTAAGCAACGTGAGCATTGAGCCTCTTCTTCATTGTCTCTGCACTCAGGGCTTATAAACCCCTCCTAGTCCCTCTCACTTCGCGAGGTGGGACTAAAAAACAGCTTATGTCTGGTTCATCCATGAACCGGTACTAAAGGTGCTCGTGGGGCCCCAGCCTTACCTGACACAACCTCATTAGTACCGGTTCATGGTACAAACCGGCACTAAAGGGTGATGGTGGGGCCATAGCCTGACCGGAGGCTGACACAGCCTCTTTAGTACCGGTTCGTGGCATGAACCGGTACTAAATCTTCGCCACGAACCGGTGCTATTGATCGCCACCACGAACCGGCACTAGTGTACACATTAGTGCCGGCTGAAATTCCAACCGACACTATTGTGCTTCACATTTGACCCTTCGCCATGACCCGGTACTAAAGGGGGTGCGCTGGCGTAGGTGTTGTGCGGCAAGTTTAGTCCCACCTAGCTAGCCGAGGGGCGACCACACTGGTTTATAAACCCCCTTGCGGTCGCTCTCTCGAGCTCCTCTCCAAAGCAGGCCTACTAGGCCTACGTGTTCTTTGCTGCCCTGTGGGCCCACTTGGCCTTTGCGGGCTTGCATCCTGGCCCAACAACAGGTTGGATTTCTAGTCGTATGCAGGCCGCTCTGGCCTAGTAGGCAGGATTTTTTTTTATTTTTGTTGCTTTATTTATTTTTGTGTTGTTTTTTTTGTGTATTTAGAGTTTCTTTGTGAGTATTTTTGCTTTAGGTACAAAAAATTACAAACTTTCTGTTAGTGCCCGTAGTTTTCAAATTTGAATAGTTTAAATTTTGAATCATTTGAAATTAGTGTGAATCACTAGTTTGTGAATAACTTAACTTTAAAAATCAGTAAAGGCATGAAAGAATTTGTTTGCACATAAAATTTCTTCGCGTTTCAAATGCCAAAACACATAACTACCCTAACTATTACAGAGATTCCCCTCTGGGTGTGAAACACAGAAGAAAGTGATGATAGTGAAGCCAATCACATCCCAGATCTTTGGGTGTGAAACTTTTTCTTCGCGTGTGTCCCTTTGCGCCGTAACCATGGAAAATCTTCATCATTTAACGGGATGCTCGGGTCAATATTCATTGTGAATTGAGCAATTTCATCAAACTTTTCATAATCTTCTGACTTGTCTGTCTTGTCATCCACTCCGACGATGTTTCTCTTCCCAGAAAGAACTATGTGCCGCTTTGGCTCATCGTACGGTGCATTCGCTTCCTTATCTTTTCTTTTTCTTGGCCTTATAGACATGTCCTTCACATAGAAAACCTGTGCCACATCATTGGCTAGGACGAATGGTTGGTCTGCATACGCAAGATTGTTGAGATCCACTGTTGTCATTCCGTACTGCGGGTCTTCCGTTACCCCGCCTCGTGTCATATTGACCCATTTGCACCGAAACAAAGGGACCTTTAAACCACGTCGATAGTCAAGTTCCCATATGTCCTGTATATAACCATAATATGTTTCCTTTCCCGTCTTGGTTTCTGCATCAAAGCGGACACCACTGTTTTGGTTGGTGCTCTTCTTATCTTGGGCGATCGTGTAAAATGTATTACCATTTATCTCATACCCTTTGAAAGTCATTATATTCGAAGATGGTAACTGGGAAAGCAAGTACATGTCATCTTTAATAGAGGTGTCATCCATGGTACGTGTCTGCAACCAGCTGGCGAAACTCCTGGTTTGTTCACGTGTAATCCAGTCATCAGACCGCTCCGGGTGTTTGGAGCGTAGCAAATTCTTGTGTTCATCCATATACGGAGCCACCAAGGAGGAATTTTGTAGAACTGTGTAGTGTGCTTCAGTGAGAGAATGTCCGTCCATACATATTATTTGTTCCCCTCCTAGCGTGCCTTTTCCATCCAGTCTGCCCTTATGCCGCGATTCAGAAACACCAATCGGCTTAAGGTCAGGAATAAAGTCAATACAAAACTCAATGACCTCCTCATTTTGATGGCCCTTGGAGATGCTTCCTTCTGGCCTAGAACGGTTATGAACATATTTCTTTAAGACTCCCATGAACCTCTCAAAGGGGAACATATTGTGTAGAAATACAGGACCCAAAATGTTAATCTCTTCGCATAGACTCCCATGAACGTGTGTCATGATGTTGAAGAAGGATGGTGGGAACACCAACTCGAAACTGACAAGACATTGCACCAAATCATTCTGTAACCTTGGTATGATTTCTGGATCGATTACCTTCTGAGAGATTGCATTGAGAAATGCACATAGCTTCACAATGGCTAATCGAACGTTTTCCGGTAGAAGCCCCCTCAATGCAACCGGAAGCAGTTGCGTCATAATCACGTGGCAGTCATGAGACATTATGTTCTGGAACTTTTTCTCTGCCATGTTTATTATTCCCTTTATATGCAACGAGAAGCCAGACGGTACCTTAATACTGAGCAGGCATTCAAAGAAGATTTCCTTCTCTTCTTTGGTAAGAGCGTAGCTTGCATGACCCTGATGTATGCCGTCTTCTCCGTGCATACATTGCTGGTCCTCCCGTGCCTCAGGTGTATCTTTTGTCTTCCCATACACGCCCAAGAAGCCAAGCAGGGTCACGCAAAGGTTCTTCGTCACGTGCATCACGTCGATTGCGGAGTAGACCTCTAGGTCTTTCCAATATGGAAGGTCCCAAAATATAGATTTCTTCTTCCACATGGGTGCGCGTCCGTCAACGTCCTTCGGAACAGGTTGTCCGCCAGGACCCTTTCCAAATATCACCTTCAAATCCTTGACCATATCATGTACATCAGCACCAGTACGGTGGTGTGGCTTCGTCCGGTGATCCGCCTCACCTTTGAAATGCTTGCCTTTCTTTCTTACGGGATGCCTGCTCGGAAGAAATCGATGATGTCCTAGGTACACATTCTTCTTACAACTATTCAAATATATATTGTCGGTATCATCCAAACAGTGCGTGCATCCGCGGTATCCCTTGTTTGTCTGTCCTGAAAGGTTACTGAGAGCAGGCCAATCATTGATGGTCACGAACAGCAACGCCTTTAGGTCAAATTCTTCCCCCGTGTGCTCATCCCACACACGTACACATGTTCCATTCCACAGTTGTAAGAGTTCTTCAAATAATGGCCTTAGGTACACATCAATGTCGTTGCCGGGTTGCTTAGGGCCTTGGATGAGCACTGGCATCATAATGAACTTCCGCTTCATGCACAACCAAGGAGGAAGGTTATACAAACATAGAGTCACAGGCCAGGTGCTATGGTTGCTGCTCTGCTCCCCAAAAGGATTAATGCCATCTGAGCTTAGACCAAACCATATGCTCCTTGCGTCATCTGCAAACTCCTTCCCGTAATTTCTTTCGATTTTTCTCCACCGCGACCCGTCAGTGGGTACTCTCAACTTTCCGTCTTTCTGACGGTCTTCTCTGTGCCATCGCATCGCCTTGGCATGCTCTTTATTTTGGAACAAACGTTTCAACCGTGGTATTATACGAGAATACCACATCACCTTGGCAGGAATCTTCTTCCTGGGGCGCTCGCCCTTGACATCACCATGCTCATCGCGGCTGATCTTATAGCGCAATGCACCACATACCGGGCAAGCGTTCAAATCCTCGTACTCATCACGGTAGAGGATGCAATCATTAGGGCATGCATGTATCTTCTGCACCTCTAACCCTAGAGGGCAGACAGCCTTCTTTGCTTCGTACGTACTCTCGGGCAATTCGTTGTCCTTTGGAAGCATATCCTTTATCATTACCAGCAACTTTCCAAATCCCTTGTCAGATACACCATTCTCTGCCTTCCATTGCAGCAATTCCATTGTGGTGCCCGGCTTTTTCTTGTCACCTACGCAATTCGGGTACAACAATTTTTTGTGATCCTCTAACATGCGCTGCAACTTCTTCTTCTCCAAATCACTTGCGCAGTTTCTCTTTGCATCGGCAATGGCCCGACCTAGATCATCAACGGGCTCATCTGATGCCACTTCTTTAGCTTCTTCCCGCATTGCCGGCTCAGCTTCTTCCCGCATTACCGGCTCAGCTTCTTCCCCCATTGTTGTATCATCGTATTCAGGGAACCCATGGCCAGGTTAGCTGTCGTCGTCCTCTTCTTCTTCATTGTCTTCCATCATAACCCCTCTTTCTCCGCGCTTGGTCCAAACATTATAGTGGGGCATGAAACCGGACTCAAACAGGTGGACGTGAATGGTTCTTGAGGTAGAGTAATTGCGACCATTCTTACAGCCAGCACATGGACAAGGCATAAAATCATCCGCCCGCTTGTTTGCCTCAGCCGCAAGCAGAAAAGTATGCACGGCCTCAACGAACTGGGGAGAGCATCGGTCATCGTACATCCATTGCCGGCTCATCTTCATTACACAACACCGAATAGAACAAATTAATACAAGTTCATACATAAAGTTCATACAACACTTAAATGCAACAAACAAATAACTCTCTAGCTAAAGCATTTAAATGCAACAACAAATGCGATCAAGATCGCAACTAAGGTAACAATTGATCCAACAGCATAATGATACCAAGCCTCACTATCGATGGCATATTTTCTAATCTTTCTAATCTTCAAGCGCATTTTCTCCATCTTGATCTTATGATCATCGACGATATCGGCAACATGCAACTCCAATTCCATCTTCTCCCCCTCAATTCTTTTCAATTTTTCTTTCAAGTACTCGTTTTCTCTTTCAACTAAATTTAACCTCTCGACAATAGGGTCGGTTGGAATTTCCGGTTCACATACCTCCTAGATAAAAATATCTATGTCAACTTGATGGGCATAATTTGTCATAAACACGAAATGCAACAAATAGTTTTAAAAGAGAATATACCACATCCGAATCATAACAAGGACGAGGGCCGACGGGGACGGATATCAAAACCATGGCACTACGTATAAAAAACAACGTACGGGTAAGCTAATTGTTATACGAGTAACTATATATCCAAATCACACAAACATCAATTTTTTATATAAAATTTCATGAACAAGAGGCTCACCACAAGGTGGTGCCGGTGACGGGACGGTGCGGGCGATCGACGGTGGTTACGACGGAGATTTAGAAGGCACTAAGTAAACCACACCTACATATGCAAACTAAGTGTTATTTTGACCTCAAATTGCATATAAATCAAATACTACCACATATAATTCCTCCCAAATTACTAAAACCCACAATTAATCACTATATAAACCAATGCAAGAGCTAATCTAGCAATGAGAGATGAAAGGACAAAGTTGCTAACCTTGGTGATCATTTGAATGGATGAGGGCCTGCAAATCTTGACAAAATTGGGGCAAATTTTGTGATGAACTCGAGAGGAAGAAGGGAAGAACAGAGGAGAGGGAGAGGGGAAAGGGGGAAGAACAGAGTGCGGGTGGACGAAGGGTTTATATAGGACGACCTTTAGTACCGGTTCGTGCCACGAACCGGTCCTAAAGGTGCTGGAAGGGCCTCACTCTGACAACATCCCGCCACCACTTTCTTTAGTACCGGTTCGTGGCACGAACCGGTGCTAAAGGTTCGCCATGAACCGGTACTAAAGAGCTCCTCCCGCCTAGCCGTTGGAACCGGCACTAATGGACACATTAGTGCCGGTTCTGTTACAAATGGGGACTAATGTGTCTCATATTTGACCCTTTTTCTACTAGTGTATGAACCCTAGGCCTTGTTTCCTATCATTGCAATACCGTTTACGCTCACTTTTACCACTTGTTACCTTTCTGTTTTTATTATTTCAGATTACAAATACCTTTATCTACTATCTATTTTGCACTTGTATCACCATCTCTTCGCCGAACTAGTGCACCTATACAATTTACCATTGTATTGGGGACACAAGATACTCTTTGTTATTTGGTTGCAGGGTTGCTTGAGAGAGACCATCTTCATCCTACGCCTCCTACGGATTGATAAACCTTAGGTCATCCACTTGAGGGAAATTTGCTACTGTCCTACAAACCTGTGCACTTGCAGGCCCAACAACGTCTACAAGAAGAAGGTTGTGTAGTAGACATCAAGCTCTTTTCTGGCGCCGTTGCCGGGGAGGTTAGCGCTTGAAGGTATATCTTTAGATCTTGCAATCGAATCTTTTTGTTTCTTGTTTTAGCACTAGTTTATTTTATAAAAGAAAACTACAAAAAAGATGGAGTTCAGTTTGTCTCATATGCTTCATCTTTTTAATATCTTTCGTGAGTATGATGGAAAATAAAATTGTGCCAAAGTGTTAGAAAAAGAATGCATTAAATTGTTTGGCACTAAATCTTTGAATGATGAGCATGATTGCAATGTTGTTAGTACGAATTCTTTGAATATCCATGATGCTAATGATGATTGCACTAGTTATGATGAAAATATCTCTTTTGAGCATGTCAATTTTTGTGGAGTGCATGTTTGCATGAACACACCAAATATAGAAGATATTTATTGCAAGAGGCATAAGTACTTAGAAACCGAATTGTTGCAATAAGATCTAGATGAATGTGCTGAAAGATTCAATATTTTTCGCGCTCCTTGTGAAGTTTGCAATGAACATGGTCATTTAAAGCTCCAATGCTATTTGTTTCATGATCAAGTCGTGTCCAAATATTGTGATAATTTGATTACCCTTGAGCATCATAAAGAGCTTAGCCTTCTTTTGGGTCATGAAGAAATGAAACGTATAACTGAGGGTATTCCAAAATTTAGTCTTGATAAAATTCTTGATTTTGATCTAGAGAAAATTTATATGTATTGTGCGGAGAATTGCATTGAAAATCCTTATATTTCCAATTACCTAAAGAAAAGAAAGCAAATGGAAGATGATGAGAATACTAATGAAAGGGAAGAGGCTTCCCAATCTCCTCCTATTATTTCTTATTATGAATTAGGTAACAAGGAGGAGCTTTCTATTCTGCCAATCTCATCAATAAGGAGCTCAAA
Organism: Triticum dicoccoides; assembly: GCF_002162155.2. Lineage (NCBI taxonomy): Eukaryota > Viridiplantae > Streptophyta > Magnoliopsida > Poales > Poaceae > Triticum > Triticum dicoccoides. The sequence goes on along the minus strand of NC_041386.1, from coordinate 696,372,639 downwards.
GAGGAAGGTTGAACCTACACATAATGTGAAGAAGAAAAAGAAAATAAGGAGCAACAAAGGTAAAAAGGTATCCCTCCCAAATGATGTTGCTCCTACTACTACTTGTGATGATGATAATTGCTATACTATTGGTGTTATTCATATTTTTAATGATGAGAGTGATTATGCTTATGATATGAAAGGGCCCAAGCTTGGGGAAGCTATGTTTGATTGGGATGAAATATTTGAGAATATATTTTCTGGAATTAATGTTTGTCCCAAGCTTGGGGATTCTATGTTTAATGAGGATGATATTTTTAGCATCCCAAGTTTTGATATGCAAATTTGTTATGATGATAGCATGCCTCCTACCTATGATGATTATATTGATGAAAGTGGGTTTGGAACAGTGTCAACTTTAGGAAGTAGTGATACCACTATTTTGGAGGGTGTTGAATCTTATTGTGATGAATATGAAAGTGGATTTGGAAGAGTGTCAACTTTATTTAGTGATTCCACTATCTTGGGAGAGGTCTCAATCGATTATGATGAGAACAAAGTTGCTACTTATGATGATTATTGTGATGAAACTTATGCTATAAATAGTAGTGATGATTATATTTACAAACCTTGTCATGATTATGATTACCCTTTTTCTGAACATTACTCTTTTAATGTGGAAACAATTTTTAGTGTTCAAGTCTCTTATGATACTCCCACTATTCCGAATGAGAAGAATTTTTCTTATGTGGAGAGTAGTAAATTTTTGAATTCATTCATGATGCTACTGAAAATTATTATGAGGGAGGAACATATGCTTCTAAGAATTGCAATAATGTCAAGTTTCCTCTCTATGTGCTTAAAATCTTGAAGTTATGCTTGTTTTACCTTCCTTTGCTAGTTGATAATTGTTCCCATAAGTTGTTTGCTCACAAAATCCCTATGCATAGGAAGTGGGTTAGGCTTAAATGTGCTATTCATATGCTTCATGATGCTCCCATTATGTTTCAGTTCATATCTTTTATGTGAGCATCATTGTCATCATCATGCCTAGCTAAAAAGGCATTAAAGAAAAGCGCTTGTTGGGAGACAACCCAATATTTATCCTTACTGTTTTTGTGTGTCAACATGATTATGCTAATAATCATGTTTTATAGCTTTTGTTTCAATAAAGTGCCATGTAGAACCTTTGGGAAGACTTGGGTGAAGTTTATGTGATCTTGCTGCGAAAAACAGAAACTTTTGCGCTCACGAGAATGGCTGCCATTTTTTACTGGAGAGTGCTTTTAGGTTGATTCTTTTTGCAGATTATTAATAAACAAATTTCTCAGGTCCAGTAATTTATTGCATAATTTTTGGGGTTCCACAAGTAAACGTTTGATACAGATTACTACAGACTTTTCTGTTTTTGACAGATTCTGTTTTCATTTTGTTGTTTGCTTATTTTGATGCATCTATGGCTAGTATTAAGTGGTATGAACCATAGAGATGTTAGAATACAGTAGATATTACACCAATATGAATTAAGAATGAGTTCATTACAGTACCTAAGTGGTGATTTATTTTCTTATACTAACGGAGCTTACGAGTTTTGTTTTGAGTTTTGTGTGGTTGAAGTTTTCAAGTTTTGGGTAAAGATTCAATGGACTATGGAATAAGGAGTGGCAAGAGCCTAATCTTGGGGATGCCCAAGGCACCCCAAGGTAATATTAAAGGACAACCAAGAGCCTAAGCTTGGGGATGCCCCGGAGCTATATTTTTATTCGCCACATGATATGTGTTTTGCTTGGAGCGTCATTTTATTTTGCTAGTTTTTTCTTTCTGTTAGTTAGAATAATGTTTTGCCTCTTTAGTTTCAATAAAAAAAGTCAAGGATAGCCTTTGCCATGCTTATTTTGCTTGTATACATGTTGCTGTTTGAAAACAGAAAGTTTACCGCTATTGCAAAAATTCCCTAGAAAAGTCATAGCACCGTCTAACGTTGAATCTTTTTGAATATTAAGCTCTGACAAATTTATTACAGTGGTAATTTTAGTTCATAATTTTGGAGTCAGGGAAGTATTGATACTCTTGCATTCTCTACAGACTGTACTGTTTTGGCAGATTGCTGTTATGTTCGCATTGTTTGCATATGTTTGCTTGTTTAATGATTCTATTTGATGATAGGAGTATTAAATATGCAGAGGCATTTAGTATTCAATGTTGAATAATAATTTTAGTGATTTGTTACAGTAGAAGATGATAATGTTTTGCATTGGTTTATACTAACCTATCTCACGAGTTCTTGTTGAGTTTGTTGTGAATGAAGCTTTTGATAAAAAGAGAAACCATGATATGAGAGGAATTAAGATAAATTTGATGCTTGATAACTTTTTTGAGATATGGAGGTTATAATATCAAAGCAATGCTAGTTGGGGTGATCATGAATTTAAAGAATGCTTGTATTGAAGTTTGTGATTCCCGTAGCATGCACCTATGGTGAACCGCTTTGTGATGAAGTCGGAGCACAATTTTAGTTATTGATTGTCTTCCTTATGAGTGGCAGTCGGGGACGAGCGATGGTTTTTCCTACCAATCTATCCCCCTAGGAGTATGCGTTTAATGCTTTGGTTTTTGATGACTTCTAAATTTTTGCAATAAGTGCATGAGCTCTTTTGATTAATGTTGAGTCCATGGATTATACGCACTCTCACCCTTCCGCCATTGCTAGCCTCTCTAATACCGCACACTTTTCGCCGGTATCATACACCCACCATATACCTTCCTCAAAACAGCCACCATACCTACCTATCATGGAATTTCCATAGCCATTCCGAGATATATTGCCATGCAACTTTCCACCGTTCCGTTCATATGACACACATTACTTTTGTCATATTGCTTTTTGCATGAACATGAAGTTGACATTGTATTTGTGGCAAGGCATCCTTCATAATTTTCATACATGTCACTCATGATTCATTGCATATCCCGGTACACCGCCAGAGGCATTCATATAGAGTCATATTTTGTTCTAAGTATCGAGTTGTAATTGTTGAGTTGTAAGAAAAATAAAAGTGTGATGATCATCATTATTAGAGCATTGTCCCAGTGAGAAAAGGATGATGGAGACTATGATTCCCCCATAAGTCAGGATGAGACTCCGCACTTTATGAAAAATAAAAGAGGCCAAAGAAGCCCACCAAAAGAAAAAAAGAAAAAATATATGAGAGAAAAAGAGAGAAGGGACAATGCTACTATCCTTTTTCCACACTTGTGCTTTAAAATTGCACCATGATCTTCATGATAGAGAGTCTCATATGTTATCACTTTCATATACTAGTGGGAATTTTTCATTATAGAACTTGGCTTGTATATTCCAATGATGGGCTTCCTCAAAAGTGCCCTAGGTCTTCGCGAGCAAGCAAGTTGGATGCGCACCCACTTAGTTTGTTTTGTTGAGCTTTCATATACTTATAGCTCAAGTGCATCCCTTGCATGGCAATCCCTACTCACTCACATTGATATCTATTGATGGGCATCTCCATAGCCCATTGATACGCCTAGTTGATGTGACACTATCTTCTCCTTTTTTGTCTTCTCCAAAACCACCATTCTATTCCACCTATAGTGCTATGTCCATGGCTCACACTCATGTATTGCATGAAAGTTGAAAAAGTTTGAGATTACTAAAGTATGAAACAATTGCTTGGCTCGTCATCGGGGTTGTGCATGATTAAATACTTTGTGTGATGAAGATAGAGCTTAGCCAGACTATATGATTTTGTAGGGATAACTTTCTTTTGGCCAAGCTATTTTGAGAAGACATGATTGCTTTGATTTGTATGCTTGAAGTATTATTATTTTTATGTCAATATGAACTTTTTTCTTGAATCTTTCGGATCTGAAAATTCATACCACAATTAACAAGATTTACATTGAAATTATGCCAAAGTATCACTCCGCATCAAAAATTCTTTTTTATCATTTACCTACTCGAGGACGAGCAGGAATTAAGCTTGGGGATGCTTGATACGTCTCCAACGCATCTATAACTTTTGATTGCTCCATTCTACTTTATCTACTGTTTTAGGCAATATTGGGCTTTATTATCCACTTTTATATTATTTTTCGGGACTAACCTATTAACCGGAGGCCCAGCCCAGATTTGCTGTTTTATGCCTATTTCAGTGTTTCGAGGAAAAGAAATATCAGACGGAGTCAAAACGGAATGAAATCAACTGGAGAAGTTAATTTTGGAAGGAAACCCACCTGATGGACTTGGAGTGTATGTCAGGGGAGTCCCGGGCTGCCCACGAGGGTGGGGGGCACCCCCCTGGGTGCGCCCCCTACCTCGTGAGCAACTCGGAGGTCCACCGACGTACCCCCTGCACCCATATATACCTACGTACCCTAAAACTTCCAGAACAGAACCTAGATCGGGAGTTCCGCAGCCGCAAGCCTCTGTAGCCACCAAAAACCGATCGGGACCCTGTTCTGGCACCCTGCCGGAGGGGCATCCCATCACCGAAGGCCATCTTCATCATCCCGGCGCTATCCATGACGAGGAGGGAGTAGTTCACCCTCGGGGCTGAGGGTATGTACCAGTAGCTATGTGTTTGATCTCTCTCTCGTGTTCTCTCTCGTGTTCCCTCTATGGCACGATCTTGATGTATCCCGAGCTTTGCTATTGTAGTTGGATCTTCTGATGTTTCTCCCCCTCTACTCTCTTGTGATGAATTGAGTTTCCCTTTTGAAGTTATCTTATTGGATTGAGTCTTTTATGAGAACACTTGATGTATGTCTTGCGATCGACTTGATGTATGTTTTGGTGATCAACTTGCGGGTTTCGTGACATTGGGAACCTATGCATAGGGGTTGGCACACGTTCTTGACTCTCCGGTAGTAGCTCTGGGGCACTCTTTGAAGTACTTTTATGTTGGTTGGATTGATCTGAGATTGTGTGCCGCATATCGTATAATCATGCCCACGGATACTTGAGGTGACAATGGAGTATCTAGGTGACATTAGGGTTTTGGTTGATTCGTGTCTTAAGGTGTTATTCTAGTATGAACTCTATGATGGATTGAGCGAAAAGAATAGCTTTATGTTATTTTACTACGAACTCTTGAATAGATAGAACAGAAAGGATAACTTTGAGGTGGTTTCGTACCCTACCATAATCTCTACGTTTGTTCTCCGCTATTAGTGGCTTTGGAGTGACTCTTTGTTGCATGTTGAGGGCTTGTTATATGATCTATCTATGTTGTTATTGTTGAGAGAACTTGCACTAGTGAAAGTATGAACCCTAGGCCTTGTTTCCTATCATTGCAATACCGTTTACGCTCACTTTTACCACTTGTTACCTTACTGTTTTTATTATTTCAGATTACAAATACCTTTATCTACTATCTATTTTGCACTTGTATCAGCATCTCTTCGCAGAACTAGTGCACCTATACAATTTACCATTGTATTGGGTGTGTTGGGGACACAAGAGACTCTTTGTTATTTGGTCGTAGGGTTGCTTGAGAGAGACCATCTTCATCCTACGCCTCCTACAGATTGATAAACTTTAGGTCATCCACTTGAGGGAAATTTGCTACTATCCTACAAACCTGTGCACTTGCAGGCCCAACAACGTCTACAAGAAGAAGGTTGCGTAGTAGACATCAATGGGCGACCTTTCCCCATCGCAGAGTCGTCAACGTCGCATTAGGTTATGATACCGAGGAAAGAGGGAGATCGCGTCGGGTGTGGGTGGGGGTCTAGGGATATAAAGCAGCCCTCCCAACTGTTATTGTGTTTTTGTGCTTCACAAATCAATTCATAATGTCGACATTATGACCATGCTGGAAAATCAACTTACTGGGAAATTGATTTAAATAAACAACGTAATGTGCAATGTACTTCAAATAACAAAATCTTGATCAAATTCACAAAAAATACCATGCACCAAATCACTATGTATATTATACAAGGTCAAGGCTGATTCGAGTAAGGCTGTTACCGAGTAGTATGACAATTATCACCACTCGCAAACAGTACAAGCGAATGATAGTGTTACTTGTAGGAGCCCAAATGTGAGACCTTTTCAGGTAACTCAATGTATATGTATGCAGTAATTCGCACAAGAACATAGCATCACTCTATATGCAATATGATTTCAGAGTGAAACATATGATTATTTGCTATTAGACGAACGTGGTTTAAACTCTAATGAGAAATATCATGCAGGAACTGAAACATACATCCAAGCAAAAAAAACAAAAAGTCAAGCAAGAATTGATAGGGCATCTAAGGCCACTATAGCATTCACTCACGTTGGTATGTAGTGTTGGTAGCGTGAAAAGTATCAATGCCCCGGCTCTTCCTGTCGACCATGCGCCTCTGCTAGTGATGGCGCCAGCAAGAATACCCTCTGAGGTCATTAGAAATCTATGGGGTAAACCCTCTCAAGTTACAAGGACTAATGAGTAAATTATAGAAAAACAAAGGGGTGCTATAAAAAAGTTGTGGGTCACCGGACCTCACGTCTTACACGTAGGTTTGCCACTGGCCTCTGCCATGGCGTGTCCCCACCTTCCCCGCCACGCCTTCTCAAGTACTCCTAAGAAGATAACAATAACAGACTGTGCCAGTATTATAAACTTAATATTAGTATTATTCGACAAACGTTCAAACTTGCACACGAATTATGTAAAATGCAAAACTACTAATGCCCGCTTAATAAAATGACTCCGTTGTATCATACATGGCAAACCATGATCCTGCTTGGTCACTTCAGATGGTACAATGAAACAGGAATATTTTACGAAATGAAAAGGCAATCTATTCAATTCTTAAAATAGCAGCATTTCAATATTTTGCAGCTGTTGAAAACTGGGTTGCTATTGTCCTAAAGTCAATATACAACTTCAGATTAAAGATTAATTACTTGGTTAGCGATTAGCTAAATCACCTACTTGGTGAGCGATTAGCTAAATTAGTTACAAAGTAGTACTTGCAATCTTCATCCATGAGTCACAAACAAATGCTTGTTCAAAATTCATGGTTCCTCCTTTGACTTCTGCATCTTCAAAAACAGAACAAAATCATATGGCATCTCCATGTTACTTGTAGCAAGCAAAATAACAGAGATTGCAAAAAAGAAAAGATTTCTAGAAAATAAATATATATGTAGTGCAGATGCAGAGGAACACTACGAGGGAAAACCCTAGTAGTAGCACGGGTTTTGAGGCTATCAGCAGCGCGGGTAGCCGCGCTCCTACTATGGCGCTACAGCTAACAGTTAATAGTAGCGCGGTCCAAACCCGCGCTAGTAATGTTAACTATATCAACAGTGCTTTTCTGGAATGCGCTACTATTAGTTAGTTGTAGCGGCTTTCTAGCCCCTCGCTACTGCTATATCTTTCACCATTCCCCCCCCCCCCACCGCTTCCTACCCCGTTTTGGTTTCAATAAACTGCAATTTCCAGATACTAGGTACTACTCCCTCTGTTCCTTTATGTAAGGTGTATTACTTCGGCACGGTGACCAAGGCACGGAATTATAGACATGTTAGGACGAAATTACCCTTGGCAAATTTATTTGTTAGTGGCAAGTAAATCAGTTAGTCGAGGAAAGTATGAGATGCATGCAATCAACAGAGAGATATTTTCCTTCTTTTGCTACAAGGAGAGATACAGACAGTCAGAAGAGAGATACTTTTCCTTTTTCTAGAGGGCTACCAATGGAATTATGAGGAATTAGAAGAAATGCACCTTACATTCTGAAATTTTATTAAGAAACAAATACACCTTATAAAAGGAATAGAGGGATCGAGTACTAGATATCAATTTCATAATGCATTATAGGTACTATGTAGTACTCCCTCTGTTCCAAATTACTCATCGTGGTTTTATTTCAAACCACGGCGAGTAATTGGGAATGGATGGAGTACTAGATAACAATTTCATATATAGTCAACATGCATCCTCAAGATGTTCTAGATGATACCAACAACGATCATCATATGTAGTTTTAGATGATATCGACGACGATCATCATATGTAGTTCTAGATGATATCGACAAAGATCGTCATATGTCGTTCTAGATGATATAGCCACACACACATATGTAGGTCTAGATGATATCGAAGACGATCATCATCCTCAAGCCTGGACGGTGGGTGTTCCTAATAGTAATTAGGATGGCCTGTCCAGCACAAAGATTCTTGCCCTCGAGGAATCTCTTTCACACAACCGAGTTTAAGTGTGTGCGACCGTCCATGTCCACGCGGTAAGTACAAGTTGTGATGGAGTCCCTTGTGGTAAGGCGTACTCCAGCTAAGCCTTCTTCATCACGCTCGATACCATAACTCACAGATAGGCTCTTTGCCAATTTCTGAATAAGAAAAACATATCAATTAATAAGTAGCCCCGCACATACTCTTGCCAATAAGTATATATGGATTATCTACACTATTAATAGTTCCTTAGATTCTACACTAATAAGCATGTGATCGAACTCTACAGTAAAGCATATCATCGACTAGATTCCACACAACATATCATTGGACTCTACACTAAGCATATCATCGGATATTTTGCATTTCTAAGTATAACATACCATATCATGTCGATCGACCATGGTACTTGTCAGGCGGGTCATGATGGCACCCTGACAAAGTCAGCACGTGGCGGAATTATGTCCCATAGGTTGCACAGCTCCTCCTCGCTCAGCCTCATTCTTTGAGCTACGATGGCTTCATGAAGTGGGTCCTCATCATCTTCATCGAGTGGGTCCTCATTATCTTCATCATCTTCGTCATCTTCATCATCTTCCACCAGGTTGATACAAATGACAGCTAGCTTGGGTGTTTCTGCTCTGAATGAGATGCTGATCAACTCACCACCAGTAAGACGCATGTGGGCGAGGGAACGGGCCCATCCATCTCTTCCAATCTATGACATATTGCGTCCTTTCTCGACCTCCATAGTGTACGGCCCCCCAGGAGCCTCAAATGTCACAGTGTCTTATGTCAGCTTGTTGAATTTCAACCTCACATTGCATGGGACAATCCGTGTAAATAAAGCAAAATGACAATGCTGAAATGCCAACACTAAAAATAAAATAGTTGTTACATTTCATATAATTTCTTACCGCCTCATGACGAAAACTCGGCTGGAAGTAGATGCCGAACAGCTTGCCAGTTGCAAGGCTACTGGCGCACCTTGACTTGCACAATCCACATGGTGCTGGTGGTGGTGGCGCCAATTTCCTAAAGCAATATGAGCAAAGGATTAACGATCCACTTCACAGGAAAGAAAACAGTAGCATGTGATTTGGTTCTTCTTCCTCGAGAAGCAATTTGGTTCTTCTTCCTCGAGAAGCAATTTGATTCTTCTTCTGCGAGAAGCAATTTGATGGACAATTATAATCCTAAGATCTAGCTAGGTGGTGCCAAATCTTCAGAGCAATCAACTAGCGTATTAAATCAACTAAATCAAAATGTTCTATAAATCAACTAAATCAACTAGCCTATTAAATCAACTTGCCTACTAAATCAAGTAAAACAAAATGTTCTACAAATGAACTAAATCAACTAGCCTACTAAATCAACTTGCCTACTAAATCAACTAAATCAAAATGTTCTAAATCAACTAAATCAACTAGCCTACTAAATCAAATAAATCATATGAACTAAATCGAAATGTTGCATATGAACTAGCCTACTAAATCAAAATGTAACATGGAGGAGGGGTTGTGGATGAAGGTGGGTGGATGGAGAAGGAGGGGCGACTGGAGGAGGGAGGAGAGAGTAGAATGGAGGAGGAAGGGCGGAGCAAGGAGGGGGCGGAGGGTGGAGAGTCGAGGGAGGACGGAGGAGGAGGGAGGTACCGAGTCCAGCAAGGAGGAGGAGGTGACGGCGGCGCAGAGGGAGGAGGGGTAGGCGACGGTGGCTGGTGGGGGAGGACCGGCGCGGGGGGGGGGGTTGATGGGGAAATCGAGTGAGTGTGAGTGGATCGGATAGAGGAGAGCGTGGGTGGTGGGAGATAGCTAGTTTTAGCAGTAGTGCGCTAAAGGTAAAGGCGCTACTGCTAAACTACCTAGCAGTAGCGCACTCCGAATTAATGCACCGCTGCTAGAACTAGCTTCGCGGCGTGGTCGTGGGAATTATAGCAGTAGCATGGCTTATAGGCGGCGCGCTACTACTACATTTATTTCAGCAGCGAGTACTACAGGAGCGCGCTACTGCTACATTGCAGGAGTGCCTTATTTTAAAACGTGCTGCCAGTAAGATCATGTGTATAAGCTTTTCCCTAGCGGTGGAACCAAGATTGCTGACCTGTGGATCTTTGCTATTGTGACTTTCATGAGGTCGCCTGCATTTCTTCTTCCTCCTACTTCCTTGCTGCAATTGTCCTAAACAAAGGGATGCGTACCCAACCACTCAGTCTAGTACGATTACAATAGCTTAGAAATACAGAACTACATATATGTAAGGAAGGGGAAAACCATCCAAAGGCAGATGTACAGATGTAGCTGGGTTAACTCAATAGGAGCCAAAAAGTATACTGAAGTATTATGATTAGGAAGCGCTACAGGCTAAAAAGTTTAAGCATTTACAATTATATATCCACCTACTGTCTCTCAGATAGTTACTTAATCAAATCAAGGAGGTTAAGAACTTGTAGGTTTCCCATTACTAAATTATGCAGTGTTATTTATTTTTGACTTAAGATTGAATTTGCTGCATTTGAGAAATATCACCGCCAAGTCGAAATCGCGCAATGGCACGTAGAGCAAAAAGGTCTAAATTAAAAAATACACATTTGCAGAGATACTCTCACCATTTCTTGAAATTCATGCGGCCGGTGAGGCAAAGGATGACGGTGTAGTGCTGCTAGAGCTCTGTACACTGTGATTGACCTTCTAGGCAGAGGCCAGCGCTGCCCTTGCGCATCCACATTAGTCTCCGACCTTGTTGCAATAAATATATTAACACCCTTGGATAGAGAGGGAAATAAATATATATCTATTGTAAAGAAAGGAAACTTAGCAAACCATAGTCTGGTTCTGTTAAGGAGCCATGTTACTGGAGAGACAAATTTATGAGGAAAAGAAAGATGGCCGTGAAACTCACATCTCATGGTTGACTTGTACATCCCTAACTTGATCATTGGCGTTGCCAACTAAAGCTACCTTCCCCGGACCTCACGGCTTACACGTAGGTTTGCCACTGGCCTCTGCCATGGCGTGTCCCCACCTTCCCCTCCACGCCTTCTCAAGTACTCCCAAAAAGATAACAATAACAGACTGTGCCAGTATTATAAACTTAATATTAATATTATTCGACAAATGTTCGAACTTCCACACGAATCATGTAAAATGCAAAACTACTAATGCCAGCTTAATAAAATGACTTCGTTGTATTATACATGGAAAACCATGATCATGCTTGGTCACTTCAGATGGTACAATGAAACAGGAATATTTTACAAAATGAAAAGGCAATCTCTTCAATTCTTAAAATAACAGCATTTCAGTGGCAAATGGAAGTGGCGGGCGAAAGATAGGAGTGGTTAGATGTGGTGGGTGAGGCGAGACTACCAACTGAGACATTAGGAGTAGAGAAAATACAAGCTTGTTTAGTTATTTGTGGAGCACTTCTCAGAAAATACCAAAATCTGAAAGTAACTAAATCACTGCATTTTACCAATTTTATCATCTTGGCAAATGGAAGTATATCTATAGCTTTGTATCAAGAGTGACAGAAGAATTCAACTGCAGTACATTACCTGAGACCAAGAAAGTAACTAAATCACTGTATTTTACCAATTCTAATGTCTCGGAAGTGCAAACTTTAAATGTCACTTGACCAAGAAAAGGAAGTTCAAAAACTAGTAGAATGTCCGCACGTTGCCACGGGCCTTTAATTTGAGTTTTCGACTGCACCTATGAATATAATGCATATATGTCTATCACTCCCTCCCCTTCTCTCTCCCACCCTCTCTATTCACCATCTACCTCCCGTAAGCACCGAATCATCCTGCATGAAAACCAATCCATTAGAAGGGCCCAAGTGGTAAGGTTTGACTTAAATAATAAACGTAAAAATCATATTGCAATTCGGTTAGGTAATTTTGGCATTATTCCTACACATTCACATTCATGGTTAAGTTGCAAAATCAAAATAAGAAACTGAAAGTCCTACCCTTCCATATGTTACACGTCGTTATTTTTAACACCATAGATGAAAGAATAGTTGTGTCGTTGTTTCAGTAACAATACATGTGATATGAGTCAAGAAAATATGAATCACTCCATGAATTAATGCAGCAATGCAAATACATTACTGTCTTAGCAAGGATAATACCATGAATTTCTACAGTAATAGCGGAAAACTATGATGAACTCCTTACAATTTATCCTAGCTAGCATTTTGACCACTACCTTAAAATGCAGCAGCATTGATAATGCCCACCACTTCACTAGGGGACTAATTCCCTAAAAAACAATGTGACCTCCATATAGATCATTTCAAACTGTAATGAATTCACCTAATTATCAATGAAAAAAAATACATCGTTATGTCAAAAAATGGTCAATAAAAATCTGAACTTCCTATGGAACATCCAAAGATGGAAAAATAATATCAGTGCTCGTGCATCAATGGTGTCAATGATGTGCACATTTTCCTGACACAGAAGCGGGATGTCTTGCAAGACATGAACGCACCTTCATATCACTTCATACATAATTATATCAGAGCTACATCCAACCTGACTTTGCAAGTTCAACGCCATGAATTGTAGAACAAACTATATATGTAGTCAACACTTAACATAACCGCGACCTCATAAGGGTTAAGTTTTTCATATAGTGATCTATGTAAGATATACATGAGAAACAACAAAGGCAATGTAATATATCTTATAACCTTTGATGAATAAGATTCCCACAAACACAAGCCATATATAAAGACCAAAATGACTGAACAGGAAAATAGAGCATACAAATATGAAACAATGGTGCAAGAGCCAAACATGAAAGCTTGCAGCAGCAGCCCAGTCGAGCAGACATACAAATTCAAAGGATAAATTTTAAAGAAACATGGCAAACCTTTAAAACCAACTAAATTCACAGGATAATAGTTATAGAAATAAAGTAAAACACTATAAAACTGTCTCAGATAATTGGCAAGCCATTTGAATTAAGCTAGTAACTCATATTGTCCAATCAGCCGCAAAATTAATTGGAAATAACAATAAAGATTTGAAATTTTAATTGCATCACGCGGAGGTAGTGAGAAGTGAGAATCATACCTAACTGATTTTTTCTCAAAGCACCTATGTATATCAGCACCTTCAAGGACCAGCAGGTCTGGCCCCTCCACGTCTGCTCCCAGCTCTACCACTGTACCGCCACCATCTCCCGCACCAGCTCCAGTGGCTTCCCTTCTGATCAGGGGCCTCCTGATCGGCACCCAGCACAAGCAGTGCACATATGGCTGCTACACGGCCGTCCCCGCCACGACGTGCAACAACATCAACCCCGTTAGTGATTTTAGAAAGGGGTGCCGTGTTCTATTTTAGGCGTGGCCCTTCTTTAGGCTTGGACCTAATGTCAAATCTCTTTTTCTATGAGTTCATCGGGACACAAAGTTCTTTAGGTATTTTAAAAAGAACTATCACGCACACTGTGTTCTAATATTTCCCTAACAGCTAGTATAAAGCATAATTCGTACCCAAAATGGGAAATATGAAGTCTTATATAGCATCCAACTTTCATAAATATAACAACATTCACTATTAAACAATTTATCTTCAGACCCACATGGTCTCAAGGAAAAAAATTGGAAGGCAAATGCTATCTACGAATTGCAAGATCTGTAGATGGTCAGAGGTGTCAAATACATTTATGTATATGGGAAAAAAATTAGTACCTCCAAATTTATAATACACCTCATTGAGTTAGTAACTCTGAGCTTAAATACCATAGCTGACAAGAAATTCTTTGGCAAAATAGCATTTTTTGTGAAGTGTATGGTTAAGATGAAAAGCATACTTTTTCCAACAACAAAAAAAACATGTAAAACGTACTCCATCTTTGCAGGCGATGCTATTTCTAAGTCAAAAAAGAACTTACGTAGTTACACATTTTATTAGCATGGACGACACTGCTAGGCTAAATCTAATTCCCTCTCAAATAAAAAACATGCAAGGTATATTATGAAATAAGAGTGCATTGTGGCCACAACGACTGAATGTTGAAGCCTACACCACCGGTATCTTGCCTGCCTTGTTGTTATACTTTATGCACCTCACTTCTTCCCTGAATCTCCCTTAGTGTAAGATGCAGGGGAAAACATATTTCAGCTAGAACCAATAATGTGCAGCAAGTTGATTAAGAAAATCTACGCCTATCCATTTTATACAGACCGCACATACACTATTGATGTATGATTACCCTACAAACAAACTGAGCCTGGCACCAAGATAACCAAACATGTCATTAAGTGAATGCTTAATATACAAACAGATTCTTCAGCAGACTTGTGTATTCCAAATTCGCAGGTTCTATGCCATGTACTTCGGAACTAAAGGAAGGAATGGACATGGCTTATTACAAAATCCTCCTTGAGGTACCATGCAGCGCAAAGTAACGCAACCAAATATAACTCATCAGATGCTGGTCATTGTACCCTATTCTGCTAAACACTGGTACTCTGTAAATTAATCTTATCATTGTGAATTCAGGTTACGAGTTACATACCTGTCTTCCATCCAGGAAATACTGTAAAGATCACCTAAGCAGGTAATATACTCAGAAGGAGGCGATGGCTCCATTCCTAGGCAGGATGTACCCCTGGTGCTTTCTTCTGCATTAGATGCTATTGTGACATAAATATTGAGGTCTGCAAGCATCAAACCCTCAAAAATACTGCCACTTTCACAAGCTTCCACTTATATACAGGACAAGGTTACCACAAAAAAGTAACTAAGGGCAGCCTAACCATATTTGCGTAGGTGTTGGATGCATGTTTTTCTTGCAAGACCTTGATAAAATCCGCATGATAGAGATATGGCAGGTTGGGCATACGTGAAACTTGCAAAGGTCAATACACAAGATGAACAAAACAAATTAATACAACAAAACAGCGGATATATCTTCCACATGCCAAGGACTCCAGAACCCCCGTGATCTGAGTAGTAGATAAATACTTATGGTCATTCGGTTTGCTCCCTCCAGTGACTGCAATTTTATTGCCCAAGAGAACTGCATAGAAGTTCTTAGCAGTAACTATCTGAAAACTTTCCTGGTAGGACCGAGGAAACACAGGTACCTCGATGACATTCATGGTGTTGTCGTGGTGGTGTTCATCTCGTCATGGATTTTTCTCTGCCGCCCTTGCTGGAAATCCATTGCCGGCTAGACAATTCTCACCCACTACAAGCCACGTGGCGTCTCTTGTTCTCGCCCTCTCTACTTCAGATTCACTCATTCGTCATTTAGGAAAACAGTAGACAAAATTGGATGAACAATCAATGTATATACATGAATTCAGCAGTAGCTACAATGGTCACGTACTTCATCTTCTTTTCTTTTCGAGTAGACAACCAATCAAGCAAGTTGATGGTTCTCCTCGTCAACTCCTGGTCGTGAAGGAAGAGAGGGGCACAGCCCACGGTGACGAATCTTGACGAGGCTTGTTGAGGTCGAGGCGGTTAGTCCAGAGTGCATCATCGTCCAACGGTAGGAATCAGGTCATTGTCGTCGCCGGGCTGGAGTCGAGCTCTTCTCAAGGATGTTGGAATAAGCCACGGCGTGTGTGGTCGGGTTCGTCGGGCGCGTCGGGTGCGCGCGGGACGGGCGGGACATACTGGTGCCGTCGGGCTCGTCGGGTTTGTCGGGCGTGTCGGTGACGCGCGGGACGAACGGGACGTGCGGGACGCAGCAGCGTGGCGTGTGTGTGTATGGGCAGTGTATGGCAAAGTGTGCGTGCGTGTGTGACGTGGTGGTGTGAGTTAGCTAGCTAGACGGGCGTGCATGCATGAATTAGTTGCTGTGTAGTAGTCTGGCTGTTAGCAGCGGCGGCCGCGTCGTGCGCGAAGACCGAGTGGATCGCCTGCATGTAGTTGGGCACGTTCGTGCATGCGTAGGAAGCGTAGGCGTTGCGTTGCTGCTGGGCTACAAAGCCAGCCGGTTTGTATGTGTTTGAAATGAGCTAGTGTAGTGAGAAGAAAAGAAAAGACGCCGGGGCATTGAACGCCGGGGCGTTGGTCACTAGAAAGTGTTTCTTTCTTCTACCTCCATCTATCCGTGTGAGAGAGCTGCAACAACAATTGGTATACAGAGCTTCGGTTCGGGCGATCACCGGCGACCATGGCGCTCGTCCCACACGGCGGTGGCGCGGGCGGATCGGCGACGATGGCGATGCCGATGCTGACCGCGGACAACTACACGGTCTGGGCCATCAAGGCGCAGGCGATCCTCGACGTCCACACCGTATGGGAGGCGGTGGTGCCGGGCGACGCGGCGGTGAACGCGCGGAAGGACAAGATGGCGCGTGCGTTGCTTCTCGGGGCGTTGCCGGAGGATGTGCTGCTGCAGGTGTCGACGAAGCTCACCGCCAGGGAGGTATGGGACTCCCTGAAGGTGAGGTTCGTCGGCGCCGATCGGGTCCGTGCGGCGAGGCTGGGGACGCTGCGCGGCGAATTCGACCGGATGAAGATGGCGGACGGCGAGGAGCTCGATGTGTACGGCGGGAGGCTCGCGGCGATGGCGGCGAGGTATGCCAACCTCGGGGAGACGCTGGGCGACGCAGCACTTGTCAAGAAGTTGCTGGATACGGTGCCGGATCGCCTCTTCCCCGTCGTCGCCGGCATCGAGCAGTTCCACGACGTGACGACGATGGCGTTCGACGAAGCGCTCGGGCGGCTGCGTGCGTTCGACGAGCGGGTTCGGCGCCGTGGACAAGACGGTGGCGAGCGCGGGGGTGAGCAGCTGCTCATGACGGCGGCGCAGTGGGCAGCGCGGGAGCGTCGACACGGCGGTGCTCGGGACGACGACGACGGGCGCAGCGTGGCGTCGGGGAGCGGCGGCAACAGGCGCAGGCGCTGCTATAAGTGCGGGGAGCACGGGCACTTCCGGCGCGAGTGCCCGCAGCTGCGGAAAGGACCGGCGGCGGAGCAGGCTCTCTTGGCCGGTGCCAACGTCGACGACGACGGACTCCTCTAGGCCGTGGCTTAGGGGGTGTGTGTTGGAATAAGCCACGGCGTGTGTGGTCGGGTTCGTCGGGCGCGTCGGGTGCGCGCGGGACGGGCGGGACATACTGGTGCCGTCGGGCTCGTCGGGTTTGTCGGGCATGTCGGTGACGCGCGGGACGGACGGGACGTGCGGGACGCAGCAGCGTGGCGTGTGTGTGTATGGGCAGTGTATGGCAAAGTGTGCGTGCGTGTGTGACGTGGTGGTGTGAGTTAGCTAGCTAGACGGGCGTGCATGCATGAATTAGTTGCTGTGTAGTAGTCTGGCTGTTAGCAGCGGCGGCCGCGTCGTGCGCGAAGACCGAGTGGATCTCCTGCATGTAGTTGGGCACGTTCGTGCATGCGTAGGAAGCGTAGGCGTTGCGTTGCTGCTGGGCTACAAAGCCAGCCGGTTTGTATGTGTTTGAAATGAGCTAGTGTAGTGAGAAGAAAAGAAAAGACGCCGGGGCGTTGGTCACTAGAAAGTGTTTCTTTCTTCTACCTCCATCTATCCGTGTGAGAGAGCTGCAACAACAAAGGAGGCCCGAGAGGATCACCCGGGTCTGCGCGTCCTGCCATATGGCCTGCAGACGAATCAATGGGAGATCAAAGGTGTTGAGCAGAGGAGAGATCTGGGAAGGAGAGGGAGGGAGGGAGGGCGTGAGCGTACCGGCTGGCGACGTACACCCAGGCGAGGAAGGCCATGACGAGGGGGACCCTGCCGGCAGGGGGGTGGTGAAGGAGAGGCCGGCGTCGGAGGCGACGATGCGGGCGGAGTCACGCGATCCTCCCCGGCGTTGGATGTGAGGCGCACGCGGAGTGCCAAGCACTCGCCGGCGTCGGTCAGGGCGTGGGGCACAGAAGAGTCACAGAGAAGAAGACGACGACTGCGCGAGGACATCGGGAGGATAGCGAGGAAGGCAAGCGATGGGAGGAAGGATTTGGCGGCGAAGGGTTCTGGAGGCCTCCCCTCGAGGGCAGTCTCGCTCGTGCGTGCGAGTCCTGGTTTTTTCGTAGGTTTTTTTAGGACGAAAATATACCAGAGGAGGTGGGACAAAATTTAACCGGTGAGAGAAGACTACCAACTGAGACATTAGGAGTAGAGATTTTTAGTGCGTCTCTTTCTCCTCTCCTTATTGAGAATTAGTGTGTTCATTTGAGTTTCATCTCGTTACTCCTGTAAGAGGTCGCTCCTCTTCCCAATAAGATACAACTCCTCGCATTGTTATAGAGCATTGCACCGCCTACCTCTTTCCCATCTCGCTTCCTGGCGTGCACCGGAGAGTGAGACAGCAGGCCTCCGAAACCCCTCGCCTTGTGATCCGGTACAGAAGAGGCGATCTGGTTTTTGGGGAGTGTCCTTGCGTGACTGCTGGATTCTTGTTCATCGTGGCTGTGAACGGCGACATCGCCACCGACGAGTTCCCCAACGATGACTTCTTCCCCAACGTCAACAACGTCTTCAACGGCATGACGATCAGGACATGTGTGCCTTCTTCTACTGTGACATATGCCATCTTATCCTCACTATTAGGGCTAGCATTTGGTTTATCTCTACTCCTAATGTCTGAGTTGGTTGAATAGTATCCACGATTTATTTTCGTCCCGCCACTTTCAAGGACTTGAAGCTGGCGAAGAAGGCATGGGTATTGGTAGAGCTCCGAGAAGCTGCCCTTCATCCTGCCAGCCGTCTTCACCATCGGTCCCCGGGTGACCACCCTAGAAGTCGGCGACGCCGCCAAGGCGACACGGTCACAGCCGGTCTGTTCCCTAGCCGAGCCACCATTTGGACCGGCCAACCACACCGGCGTCAGCGTGCAGGGGCAGCGGCAAGGTGGGCAACCTGTGCGGTTGCTGTGGCGAGGCGACGTGTCATGATTTCCGGATGAAGTCATGTTTTTCTTGTACTTTCTATTTCTTGTTCGACTGAATAAAAGTGCAGAAATTGAATGCAGTCATATTCAGTAATGGAGGTGTACGTTTGTACAGGGTATACACACGCAGGTCCGACCACTAACCCTACTAACTCCTGAGCTGACCTAACTAATCATGTACACGCGATAAAGACGCAGACGACTAGGCAGGTTGTTACAGAGAGATCATTGGGAGAGATAGAATCACAAGAATGGATCATATCCCGTGTATGCATCTTTCTGACACATACACTGTTGTTGTGTATTATATAGAGTACAACCGATTCTACTTCTCTCTCTTTACAGTCAACCACTTCATTCTTTTTCATTTGATCTTCATGTTTATATATCTTTTGAGTGAAAAGTATGATTTTTTATATCTCTGCATATGTGGGTTCCTGGTGACGAGAGCTATTTAATAAGACCATTATTAAATATATTTCAAGAAAAAATGATTTATGAATTTTAAAACATGATGAGACTTAATAGAACCACACAAAATTGTAGGCATTTCCCTAGCATAATGTATCAAAATGTTACATAAGAATTTATTGTGTCTCAATGTCAGGGATCTTGGTAGCACTCGGTAAATTGGTTCAAAAATAATATTACGAGTTTGTATTTAACATGTATTCCTATGAAGTTGTTGTAGCGTCTTTCAAGATCTAGAGTGCATCACTTTGTCGCATAATTTTTTACACAAATATTCAAAACGTTTATAAAATAGACTCTCAGTTCAAAAAATAAAATAAATTCAAACTTGAAAATAATATGAAAAAAACATTGGTGGGTAGAACATGTCATAGACTATCTGGCACCAAGCTAGCTAGGAGAAAAGCTGCTAGCATTGATGGTGGAAGTGGAGACGCATATGCATGTAACCAAATTTCCAACTAAATCAATGGTTGGACCGTGCATGGTAGATATGCTTTTCTCATAGAATCACGTGGCGGTAGGTGGAGCTGAACATACGCTTCAACGAAGAAAACGATAGCGTAGGATCATGGTGCGTGATTATATGCGGACGCTATGAAATCTCAGGCCTTCCAAAAAAATTCTTATCTGATTTGTTGGACGCGAAAATCACGGCCGAGCGATTCTCCCACGATCTAAAATTCACGGCTGATCGAGCGTTTACCATAGTTGATAGATGGCCTACATGCGTGCTGTGCTGGAATGGTCACTACTGCCATGACAGCAAAACCCACAACTAAAACGTTGCCAACGCCAGGTCAAGAACTCGATATTGTAGGCGGTGCATGCATGACAGCAGCTGCGAGAGGCTATGGCGCATGAGGAGGAGAGGGGTAGCTTGAGGACATCAAGGTTCACACGGGGGCTGCTGCTCGCCGCGCCGACGAGGAACGGACCGTCAAATTTTCAGGCCGATTTTTGCAGACCGGACCATCCATTTCATCTAGCGGGCCAGGACCGAGGTGTAAGCCACGAGCGGGTACGTCCAGCCCTGCCCACCGTCGAGGCGAAGCTCCTACTCCACGTGAAGCTGATCGGGCCGTAGCACTCGTTCGATAGGAGCCACGTGCACGACATGGTGAAGGGCTAAAGGCAGTGATCGAGGGTGAGACCTGGATGCTAGTGGCGCACCTGACCATCGAAGAGATGTTCACCCGCACCAAAAAGTTCAAGTAGGAGGTGTTCAACAACATGCAGAAGGAGCTGGACCAATTCGACCTCTTCGTCTACAATACCACCGTCAAGCAGCCGGTGGACATGCCAGGGCACCAGTACTTCTCCTACCTCAGCCAGAAGACATGACAGGAGGCAGCGGGCAGGGCCAAGGTGGATGTGGTGTAGGCGAGGATGAAGGGTGAGGTGGGCACCAAGGAGCGGGATGGCCTCACGCGCCAGCATGCCGCCAAGGTGGACGCCAAGAACAAGGTGCTCTCTGTGCGGCAGTAGGGCGAGATGCTCAAGGAGGAGGCCAAGCTCAAGGCCGATCAGTTCAGCAAGGTCACCGTACACTGTGACACACAGGTTGGTTATGAAATAAGCATGCCTAAAAATATAGTACCAAGGACAAGATAAATTTATACTTATATATAGAACAGCATTATTCTAATATCAGGATTAGAATAACTATTTGGATCACATCCGTCTATATAGGAAGCGATGGACATGTTCCGGAACCGACGGACTGAGTAAAAATCCAACCCACCCACCCTACTACCGTACCTCTCCCCAACTCCCCCGATCCACCCGGTGCCCACCACGTTCTCCCGATCCACCGCCGCCACCGCCCTAGCCTTCTCCTGGCACCGCCAACTGCCTCCTCCCGATGCGCCGCCGTCCTTGCCTTCTCCTGGCTCCGCCGACCACCTCCTCCCCGCGCGCCTCCACCCTGCCTTCTCCCGACGCGCCTTTGCCCCGCCTCCCCCCGACCATGCAGCCCACCCCTGCCGGCGCCGGCCCACCCGCCCCACTGCTTGCACCCAGCCCCCATCCAGGCACCGCACCGAATTTCCTAAGGCCGTGTTCGGTTGACAGGGTTGTGGAGGAGTTTT
>NC_041386.1:696337718-696350396 GCF_002162155.2 Triticum dicoccoides | reverse complement strand
GACAGGGTGTAACCGAACAAAGCCTAACGGATCCCGGCGACGCGCGCCTCTTCCTCTCCCGATCCACCGGCCCCGTGCCGCTGGCTCCCCTGGCCCCCGGCAACCGGCTCCACCAGCACCGCCGACGCGCACCACCGCGCCCCTGGCTCCACCCGGCCCGACTACTGGCTCAACCGCGACCCAGAAACACCGGCTGCAGCGACACGCACCACCACGACGCACTCCTGGATCCACTTGAATCAGCGCATCGTGGCATCACTCCCAACGCGTTGCCGCCGTCTGGCCACGGCGAGCCACCGTGGACAGCTTCTCTCCTCCGGTCGGCGCCGCACTCCATCACCTCCCCTTTTTGAGCCCCTCCCCTTGTGCATCGCCGGCCGACCCCTTCTGATACTGCAATCCTGCATACCGAATCACTTGAGTTCAGTTCAGCTTACCCAAGCGGCATAAGTTCAGTAGTGTGTACTCAAGATGTAACAGAGATTGCTGACAAAATCGTAGCAGTTCAATGAATATCATAATGGAAGGAATCATGTTGCAAAGTTGATTCCATCCATTCCTGCAAATTTTGTTGATTGTGGGCCGTCACATTTTTCTTTGTCTATCGTGTGATGCTACTTTTCTAGTGCATGCCCAACTCCCTTCTGGACATTCTTCGGCCGTCGACCTGCTCCCGACGAGTGGCGCGTGCTGGTTCATGCGCTTGTGTGCATGCATGTTGGTGAGTCTCGGCGTGCGTACACGCTTTTGTGATGTAGTTTCGTGGTGGGCTGGTGTGTGTTCCGTGGAAGCTTGTTATGTGTTTGATTCAATGGAGCTCTCTCCATATCGTCTGATTCTGATGCAAAGAAACCAGTTTTAGGAATCAAAAAGGTGTGTGACTTTGGTTCAGATCATTTTTCCCTCTACCAGTTTGTGTTTATGCCTATGAGAAGTAAATTTCAGTTTTATCCCTGTCGAACTAAAAGACTGTCTTTGATGATTTTTTCTGTTTGATTTTGATCTAACCATGGACCCCCTATTGACCTCTTTCCCTATTCTTTACGTGACAGGAACTTAAGCTACTATTGGGCACAATAGTGTGAAATTTATGTATAGAACAAAGTTCTGATTCTATGCTTTGTACATGCTTGTTGATATGTCAAACGAGAACCAATACTTTTCTTCTTCATTTTGTTTTGATGATGTAAGAAAAAATCAGTGAAGTTCATGTATTACTGTCGCTAAAAAACCCTGGATTCACCACTCCACCTACCGCATGTGCGCTACCGTCGGCCAACTATGACAACTCGAACCTCGTGCTCTTCTCTTCTACTACATCTTTGCTCCAATGGCGTCCATGAAGATTCTTCTTTCTCCTCTGCCGGCCGCAACGCCGGTGTCTTCTTTCATTTTCTGTAATGTTCAAAAAATGTTGCTTTTCTTGCGATCTACAAGCATGTAATCTTCCGATCTTGTGTTCAACTTAGAGACTAAACAGAAAACCAAAAAAATAGATTTGGGTTGTATTATTTCCAATTGTATTCCTCTGAGCTTGTGTTTTTATTTGTTTTGAAAAGAATGTGCATGTGAACAAGAGAAAAAGAATATGTACAGAAGAAGTTTGTGTATCACATCCGTGAGAGTTCTTGTATTGTTATCCAGTTTCTGCACACATAATTCTCTTTCACGTATGTGTCTATGTTTTTCGAAACTACAATGATCCAAAATAAAAAAAATCACATGTAACCAATCTGAAAAGTTTTGCAATTGCTACTACTTGTTATGATGTCTAAAAATGAATTGAGTTTTCATTGAAGTTCAATAAATAAATATGAGCGGTTTTATGCTAAATAGATAATTGAAAAAGCCCAAGAAGTTCAAATAAAAAGAATGAGCAGTCCGATGTTTATACAAAATTCATATTTTACTCATAATTAAAGAATGAAAACAAGAAGTTCAAAAATAAAAAAACAAGAAGTTTATTTTTTTAAAATAGAGCATCTCAATAATCAAAAAATAGGATTGTCACTGTTTCAAAATAAAAAAATATAGGAATGCATATTCAAATAACTGATTGGTTCAATATTTATTACAAAACTTGAATTTTTTCCGTTACTATAAGAAATAAACCAAGAAGTCCACATTACCAAATTAGAGAAGTTCAATATTTATAAAAATCGCAAATTTTCCTTGTAACTAAAGAATAAAAATGAAGAAGTTCAAATTAAAATAAAGGAGTAGTTCGATGTATACGGAAAACTCAGATTATTTCCGTTTCTAGGCAAAATAAAAGTAAGAAGTTCAATTTTAAGAAAATTGTATGATTCTAAAACCATATTTTTTTCTCTGAAGAATAAATAAGAAGTTCAAATTAAAATAATAGAAAAGTTCGAAGTTTATAGAAAATTTAGATTTTACCTCATTACTAAGGAATAAAATGAAGAAGTTCAAATTAAATAAAGGAACCACTTTAAATGTTTAACTAGATTTCCCCATCTTTTTTAAAAAGCTAGAATTTCAAACTAAAATAATGAAGTGGTTCGATGTTCATTCAGAAATCTAGCATTTTATCGTTATAAAAAATTATATCCCTTGTTTTTTAAAGAATCAAAAATGAACAATCAAATTGAATATTTATTTAGAAATGAAATCAATTATTTAACCAAAAAAAACACAAAGTTCAAATTAAAATAACACGGAAGTTCAAAGTATATTAAACATTAGGATTTACAAGTTCAAAAAACTAAAAATACGTCATTTTTGGTGTTTAAAAAAAACTCATATTTTTCTCGTTACTAAAGAATGATAAAGCAAAGGCTAAAAGTTTTGTTACTAGAAGTTCAAGTGCTAGGCCCTAGAAAGTTTAAAAATTCTTATAAGAGAGGTTGAACAAACATACGTGACAAGAGCTCAAGGTGAAAATAGCGAGAAGTTCAACTACTGCACGGAATGCATTTCAGATAAGAATATAAGAATAGAAAACAAAAGCTTAAAAGGTTTGTTGCAAGAAGTTCACGTGCTCCTCCGTGCACTGTTTAGAATTTATATTGCGAGACATACGACCTCCAATTGCATGTTTGAAAATGGCAAAAAAATGGCATCCAACCTTCAATTGCGTGTAATTCAACGTATACACAAAAATATGACAGAAGTTCATAGTGAAAACAACGAGAAATTCAAGTACTGCAAGGAATGCATTTCAGGTGAGGATAAAAGTATAGAAAAATAAAATCTTAAAATGTTTGTTGAAAGAAGTTCAAGTGCTCTGTCCGGGGATGTTAAAAAAATCCTTGCGAGAGAGGTTCATCTTGTATTTCCATGCTCGATTTTTTTCGTATAAAAATCGAATACAATTCTTTAATCAAAATATAAAAGGTGAAGTTCAAATTGGAATAACACAGAAGTTCAGAGTTTATTAAAACCTAGGATTTACCTATTCAAAAAATAAAAACACAACGCCATTTTTTGCACTTTTAAAAACAACTCATAAACGTAAAAATGGTTGCTAGAAGTTCAAGTGCTCGGTGAGGGAAAGTTCAAAAATTCTTGTGAGAGAGGTTCACCGTGTATTTAGATGTCCAAAATTCATAAAAAATATGTTGTTTTTTGTGTTTTAAAATAATTCTCTCAAACCAGAGATAAGTTCAAAGTGATAACAACCGGAAGTTCACGTACTACATGGTGTGTATTTCATATAAAAAATACAATAAAGTGAAACAAAGTGAAGTTCAAATAGACATGCCCAAGAAGTTCAACTACTTCACGCTGTGCAAAAAAATAGCACGTCAAAATTAGAGTGAAGTTCGAACAGACATGCCCAAGAAGTTCAACTACTTCACGCAATGCATTTCCATTAACGATGAAGGCAGAAATCATGATCTCATCATTTTCTAATTTACTTCAAAACGGCAGGAATATCATTTGTGTAAGTTCAAGTCCTCGGTCGGAGAAAGTTAAACAAATATTGTGAGAGAGGTTTGTACAAAAAGAATATCATTTGTGTAACACTGACGAAAATGGATGGGAAAATTACAAACAAAAATATGTCACAGAACTCCAACGTGAAAACAGCAGGAAGTTCAACTACTACACTGAATGAATTACACAAGAAAAACCTTTTAAACCGTCGCGAGTATGAAAAAATGATCAACACGGAAAAGTTGTGTTTATAGCAGATTTCCATCGGTATATCACTTGCTTAATACCGGTGAATGAATGAAGAGCTACGAGCAAAAAAGCATGTGAAAAACATAGTGAAGTTCAGGCAGAACTGCCACAGAAGTTCAAGTACTTCATGCAATGCAGTTTCGCGATAAAGGCAGAACGAGTGATCTCGCCGTTTTGGAAATTACTTGAAAATGGCTAGGATTCAAAGAAAACCATCAACATGAAAAAGTTTCGCATTTTTCATAGCTTTTTAACAGTATATTATTTTCCCCATTCCGATGAAGTTTGTACAAATTACGGCGAAAATACATTTTTAGCCATTTTCAAAATCAACATAAAACCGTAATGAATTTGGAGAAATAATATGTAACAAAAAGTTTCGCATTTGTTTAGGCTTTCCAACACCATATCATTTGCTACATTCGGACGTATGATTAAAAAAATAGATCGAAAATACAAACTTGGTAGAACTTGTACCATTTTCTAAATTACTCTTAAACCATTCAAAATTAGAAAAAAAAACATTCAACATGAGAAAAAAGCGCATTTTCATAAGCTTTCCAACGCCATATCATTTGTCTTAATTGGATTAGGCATTTAGAAATGGCATCGAAAATACGAACTCGGTTATTCGGTTTGTGAAATTTTACGATTTTTCACATTACTATTTAACCGTAGGGAATTAGAAAAACTTTCAGGATGTGGAACGAGCGATTTTACAGTAGCTTTTCAACGCCATATTATTTGCCTCATTCCGATTAATGGTTTAGAAAGGCGATAGAAAATACGATTCACGTTTTTTGTATGAAGAAAAAATGGTTTTCAAAACTGCTCTTAAACCACTTACATTTTGCCAAAATTTTAAGTTGGGTCATGATACTGGTGTCCATAGCTGTCCAACGGTATATCGCAAGCCTCATTTGGGCAATGTTGACGGAAGTTCAACCTAGCACTAGGGGAAGTTCAGGTTGAACAACTCAAGCAGTAAAATTGCAAAAAACACAATTTCATCACGACCCGAGAGCAAAATCCGCCAGCGAGCGAGATTTCAATTTAAAACCGGTATGTAGTTGCTAAAAACGTTTCTAGATTACACTAACATCATATAGAACACTACTGACCAGAATAATTCGCGGGGGAAGCCACAGTTGCAAAGATAGCCCGAAGGCCTGGTTCGTACAGAGGGAAGTTCAGGCGCGTGTACAAACAAAAATACGTCACAGAAGTTCAACGTGAAAAT
Source organism: Triticum dicoccoides (assembly GCF_002162155.2). Classification (NCBI taxonomy): domain Eukaryota; kingdom Viridiplantae; phylum Streptophyta; class Magnoliopsida; order Poales; family Poaceae; genus Triticum; species Triticum dicoccoides. The sequence goes on along the minus strand of NC_041386.1, from coordinate 696,345,007 downwards.
AGCATGAAGTTCAACTACTACGCTGAATGAATTTTAGATGAAAAACTTTTAAAATCATTGCGAGTATGAAAAAATGATCAACACCGGAAAGTTGCGTCTTTACAGCAGGTTTCCATCGGTATATCACTTGCTCAATTCCGGTGAGTGGATGAAGAGCTAGGAGCAGTGGATAGAGATATACGAGCAAAAAAAGCACGTGAAAAACAGAGTGAAGTTCAAGTACACATGCTGAGAAGTTCAGGTTTTTCACGCGGTGCATTTTCGAAGAATCAGTTTCGCGATGAAGGCAGAACGAATGATCTCGTCATTTTCGCAATTACTTGAAAACGGCTAGGAATCAAAGAAAACCATCAACATGAAAAAGTTTTGCATTTTTCGTAGCTTTTCAACGGTATATTATTTGCCCCATTCCGATAAAGTATGTAGAAATTATGCCAAAAATATGTTTTTAGCCATTTTCCAATTTGACTTAAAACTGTAAGAAATTCAGGGAAATAATGTATACAAAAAAGTTTTGCATTTGCTCAAGCTTTCCAACGCCGTATCATTTGTTGCATTCGGTCGTACGGGTAAAAAATTAGCTCAAAAATACGAACTCGGTGGAACTTGTACCATTTTCTGAATTACTTTTAAACCGTTCCATATTAGAAAAAACTTTTAACATGAAAAAGTAGCGCATTTTCACTAGCTTTCCAATGCCATATCATTTGCCTCAAATGAATTAGCCGTTTAGAAATTAGATTGAAAATATGAACTCGGCTGTTCGGTTTATGAAACTTTACGATTTTCACAATTACTCTTTATCCATAGGGAATTAGGGGAAACTTTCAACATGTTGAAGGAGCGGTTTTGCAGCAGCTTTCCAACACTATATTATTTACCTCCTTCCGACAAACGATTTAGAAATGCGATCGAAAATACGAGTCACGTTTTTTGTATGAAGAAAAAACGGTTTTCAAAACTGCTATTAAACCGCTTACATTTTGCCAAAAATTTAACTTGGGTAATGATATTGGTGTCCATAGCTTTTCAACGGTATATCGCAAGCCCCATTTGGACACATTTCAGCTGAAGGTCAACCTAGTACTCGGGGAGGTCAGACGTATTACTCGGGAAGTTCATGTTGTGATCAGAATATTATTCTGATCCCGTGATCAGAACAATGTTTATGTATATATGTATATATATATATATACATATATATATGGTGGGTCTATTATGATAACACCGCTTAAGACCTTATTCTGCACACCCGAACCTTATTCTGCTAACAGTTTCACACTTCAAAACAAACGGAACTGAACTCCATTCAACAAACAAAAAAGCTCTCAACCCCCACCACCCACGACCACATGACCCCATTTCTTTATCCTCCTCCACCTTCCTCCCATGGCCGCCCATTCTTCCTCCTGCCTCCTTCCTCTCCCGCCAGAGCCACCCATTCCTCCTCCTACCCCGCACCACCACGCGCCGCCGGAGCCCCGCCTCACAACGCATTGCCGGAGCACTAACGCACCACTCGCCGCGACTTCCCACCTCCCTCCTGCCCGCCCCACCCTCTCCGGCGCGGCGAGGTCCACCAGAGCCGCCGCTCACCCTCCCCACCTTCTCCGGTGCGGTGCAGCCCACCCCGAGCCGCCGCCCACCTTCTTCGGCACAGCGTGCCTCAGCCACACCTGCCCCCTGATGGATCTCGCCATGGACAGCCCCACCCCAAGCTGGATCTCATCGCGGCCTCCCACCTTGGCCCCGGATCCGTTGGTTAGAGGCCGGATCTGAGCTCAACTAGGCCACATGCCAAAAATGGGAAGGAGTTGCAGGCAGCGCCGCCACGGGCCTCCAGCCATCCTCTTCGCCCCCTCAACCACCATCTCTCCCTCACCGCCTATGACGGTGGTTGCCATGGCGCTCGGCCGCATCCACCTTTGCTCTCATCTCTGGCACCAGATCAGCACCGCCCCCGTGCAGTGCGGACGGTGAGCACGTGCAGTCTGGTGGGCGCGTGCGTGCAGCGCACCGAGTGCGGGCGCCGGGTCAGCGGCGCCCCCGTGCTGACCGCGATGGCTGTGGATCCTCCTCCCCTGCCCTGCCTTTCTCCTTCATTGCCGAGCCACGAAGGCCATGGATCCGGCTCACTGGGACGGACCTCCCCTCCTCCTCGCCTATCCATCCATTCCCTAGGTGTGGGCGTTGTTCCCCCGACGCCGACGAGGATCCACTCGCCGACGCCTCCCTCCCATCTGCATCTGCCTCCACCAGCGGCCCCTCCATGGCGGCAGTGCACACTGGTGCCTGAGTCAATGCCATCCCGCCCTCCTCTGTCGTGTGCAGTGCACACATGGCCACGCTGCAAGTCCTCCGCCAGTTTGCGCCGGCATACAGGCTGCAGTCCACATGGCCGAAATATGTTGCAGCCCACATCTACAGCAGGGGTAGCTCGTGGCCTGCCGACGTGCAGTTTCAGAGTGGTTATTTGCACGATTGTTTCTGCTGTTTTCCAGAGCTCTGATTCTTCATCTGGACCTCTTTTCATTTGAGTGCAACTCGCTTCATCGTTGTTCGCTTCGTCGGTTGATTGTCTCCATCCCGCTCTGCCCGTGTATCCGTCCCCTCGCATGGCGTGCAGTTGAGTAGCCCCTCTCTGCAGTTGGCGATGTTGCCGTTTGCAGTTCGTCGGAAGGACAAAGGAGGTTCTCTCGTGGGGGGAGCCCGCGCACTGGAGTCCACAGTGCGCCACACTGCAATCCCATTTTTGTTGACTTTTTTTATTCAAAAATTTTGTTTTGCTGCAGGGCGGTTGGTAACAGAGTGAAGTTCGACTCTCACTTCCGACACGCACAAATGAAAAATAAACTAAATTGTGTTCTGTTGCCCCAAAAAATCAAGGGACCCAAATGTCTTCTCAGTTTTTATTTGATGTGCACTCAGTAGCGAAGGAGAAGGGAGCATCACTGTTCCTTGAAAAAGAAGCTCATTTTGTTGTTTGAAAGAATGCAGAGAGGAAATGAGAGTAGAAAATGTATGTGGATGAATGCTTGTGTGTAATGTGTACCGTGTAAACAAAAAATGCAGTCCACTTGCCATGTCCTCGCAGTGCAAATTTCATTATTAACCAAAAAAATATATAGTAGTGCACTACCGGAATACCAAAAAACTACATTGAGAAAAAAGAAAGAGGAAAATGCAGTGCACTTTGGTCTTATAAAAAGTCCACTCTGAAGGACTTTGAAGTGCACTTCATTTGGAAAAAAATGTATTTACAAAAATTTACATTGTGTTCATTCAAGACGTTTAAAAAAGTAAAAAAACTAATGCGGTTCACTTTTCAGAGTGCTTGCGGTTCACTTTTAAGAGTGTTGCACTTCACTTCCTTTCTAAGAAAAATTAAGTCTGACAAAAGAAACGATGCAGTGCACTCCGATCTGATGCAGTGCAATTTTTCGTCCGATGCAGTGCAGTTTTCAGTCGGATGAAGTACGCACGTCGATTTTGGGTGTCGCGAAAAACAGAGTGCCCGCATTTTGGTAATTTGAAAACTGCTCTTAAACCGTAATGAATTAGAGAGAGTGTTCGACATGAAAAAGTTGTGTTTCGTCGATATCTTTCCAACGGCGTATGATTTGAATTATTCCAACCAGCCGTTCATAAAAATTTCGCGAAAAAACAGCCACTGCCTCTCGAAGTTAGCCGCAGGATTTTCAAAATTAACTAGAAATTGTAAGGAATCTCAAAGCCATTTCAACATATGAAAGTTGCGCCTTTTCCGTAGCTTTCCAACGGCGTATCATATGTCTTGTTTCAACAAACGGTTTGAAAACTGGAGCAAAAACAGTACCGAAAATTTCAAAAAATTTGAAAAATAGAGTTCCGCAATTTAGTAAATTTGAAATTGCTCTTAAACCGTAATGAATTAGAGAAAGATTTATATATGAAAAAGATGAGCCTCAACGATATCTATCCAACGGCGTATCATTTGCTTCGTTCTGACAAGCAGTTTAGAAAAAAACGCGAAAAAACGCTCGCTGCCACTCGTCATCCGCCACACTATTTTATAAACTGCTCTTAAACCGTGTGGAATCTCAAAAAGTGTTCAACATGTCGAAGTTGCGCCTAATCCATAGCTTTTTAATGGTATATTACACGCCTCATTCCGATAAACGGTTAAAAAATTAGAGCGAAAACAGTAATAAAAAAATAACGCGTGCAATTTTTTCCGACGAGAATTTCACTAGTCTCTATTGCAGTGCTCGTCGTCAAAATGATGCAGTGCGCTTCTGTTGAGCGTGCAGTGCCGAAGTGGTGTGCAGAATAGTTATTTTGCTAATATTAGCAGAATAGACCGTCTGTATATATATATATATATATATATATATATATATATATATATATATATATATATATAAGATTAGCAGAATAGTTATTCTAATAACACTTCCGAACTGCACGCTCAACGCAAGTGCACGTCATTGTTTGAACCAAGTGTGATGCAGTACAGACGCGAGTGAACTTCCCGTCACAAAACACTGCACATGGTGTTTTTTCGACCTTTTTAGCTCTAGTTTTCTAACCATTTGTCGGAACAAGGCTTATAATATATCGTTGAAAAGGTATGGATTAGGCGCTACTTTGCCATGTTGAACATTTTTTGAGATTCCTTGCGGATTAAGAGCAGTTTTGAAAACAGTGCGACCCACAACGAGTGGCAGCGAGCGTTTGCTCGGAATGAAGCAAACGATACACAGTTGGAAAGATATCGTCGAGGCACATCATTTTGATATTTATTAGTTTCTCTAATTCCTTACGGTTTAAGAGCAATTTCGAATTTACTAAATCATGGAATTCTGTTTTTTCAAATTTAAGATACTGTTTTCACTCCAGTATTTAAATCATTTTTCGAAATGAGGCGTGTAATATATCGTTGAAAAGCTATGGACGAGGCACAACTTTCATATGTTGAAATGTTTTTGAGATTTCTTACAGTTTTTAGTTAATTTTGAAAAGCGTGCGGCTAACGAGGAGAGGCAGCGGATGTTTTTCGCGATTTTTTTACAAATCGCTGGTCGAAATGACTCAATTACACGCCGTTGGAAATGAGGCGCAATTTTTTCATGTAGAACACTCTCTCTGATTCCTTACGGTTTAAGAGCAATTTTGATTTTAACGAAATGTGGACTCTCTTTTTTCGCGATCCCAAAATCGACGAGTGAACTTCATTCGACAGAAAACCGCACTACTTCATATTAAAAACCGCACTCCATACGATGGGCAAGCAAACTGCATGTATTCTTTTGTCTTTTTATAAAAAAAATTATGAACAAGAGTGAATCGTAGAGACAAGGGCAAGTGAAGTGAACGACAACACTCTTGAAAGTGATCCACAACACCCTTAAGAGTGAACAGTGGTATTTTTTTACTAGTTTAAATGTCTTTCAACTAACACAACATAAACCTTTTAAATACTTTTTTTTGAAGTGAAGTGTACTTCAAAGTCCTTCAAAGTGGACTTTTTTTAAGACCGAAGTGCACTGCAGTTTCCTCTTTATTTTTTCTCTATATAGTGTTTGGTTTTCCCATGGTGCACGGCATATATTATTTTGGTTAATGAAATATGCACTATTGGGACGAGGCGAGTGGACTGCATTTTTTGTTTGCACGCTACAAATTGCACGCAAGCATTCATCCACATCTCTTTACTCTTTTCCTCTCTACATTTTCTCAAACAAAAAAATGAACTTCTTTTAAGTAAAAGTCATGCTCTCTTGTCCTTCCTTATTGAGTGCACAAAAAATTATTTTTCCAACAAATGAAAAAAATGGGTGTAGTGGGCTGCATCAACCGGCTACATCAACCCTTTTTTTCATGAAAATGAACCTCTACAACAAACATATCGAACTGCACTGGACCAAACTTAAACCAAAAAAAAAAGTTAAAAGAGTTCACTTGTGAAAGAAGCGAACTAGTACATCAGAAAAAGGACCCGCATGAAGGAGCGAACCTCTCCAACATACACAGCAAACTGCATCGTCAGATAAAAATATTCTTTGCACTTTTTTGAAGATACGCTCACGAGACACAGGGAGTTCGGCGGCAAGGGCCTGGCCCACCTCCAGGCACCTTTGCTGTCGATGTACTTCCTATAGGGGAAGACAGAGCTGCAGGTGCCCGTGCGATGGACTGTAGTCAAAGGAGAAATTCGGGCAGGACGGGAGTCGCCGGTTCTTAGTAGATCGACGGAGGTTGGAGGGGTTGTATGCTGGCCCGAGGACGAGGGGAACTACATGCCTGCCCGACAACGGAGGAGGTGCACAACCCACAGGGTGGGGGTAGTAGTTGTGCGAGCCTGGGGACGCTGTCGTCCTGCTCACGAAGGTCGTCGTCAAGGCGCACAGCACACGCATGACCTGCTCAACTAAAAGCACGTGCATGCACATTTTGTGCATGTACCAGTGGCAATTCACTTCTCGATGCTCCTGGAGGACATGCTTGTGCACACAATAGTTCGCTGAAAAGTCGTTGACGCCGTGGGCCAAACTGCATGCTCCCGTTGGTCGAGATGCAGTTCCCCGTGGGCAGAACTGCATGCGCTATGTGCAGAGTCGTAGTCGCCGGAAGCCGTTGACATTGTGGGCGAACTACACGCCCCCGTTGGCCGAGCTGCACTTCCCCGTGGGCAGGACTGCATTCGCCGGCTTGGACAATTACGCGAGCAGCAACGATGAAGGCGGCCTCGCCGAAGAGGAGTGAGGGTAGGCCGCCTTCGTCCACGGGGCAAAAAATCTGAAAAAAGAAAAAAATACCGATCTGCAGCAGAGCTTCAATGGCACCGCACCACCATCCACTAACGAACTGCACACCGACGAAGACCGATCTGCATGTTGCTGCAGAGGATGCCGACGACGCTCCTGTTGGAGATGGGTTGCTCACACGCACACGCAAGGGGGATTGGGTTGACTACGGTGACTGGTGGCCGAACCATCGGCGACAGGAGCTTCACAGGAGGGAGCCATGGATGTAAAATCGGGGCAGTGTCCATCTGCTTGCTGGGCGGCCCCGGTGATCCTTGCTGGTGCGGTGAGGAGTAGGGGCACGGCGGGCAGGAGGCCGGGGCAGTGTCGATCTGCTTGCTGGGCGGGCCGTGGCTCGGGATGGTGGTGGATCCCCCCGTGGTGACGCGGATCTGGCCTCGATTAGGCGGAAGCGGCTGCCGGCAGTGTGGGAGGTGAGGTGGAGGGATGTGCTATGGGGAGCAGGCGCGGGGACACGAAACTTGGGAGGTGGTGAGGTCACCG